>NC_081842.1:10515496-10585211 GCF_963259705.1 Myotis daubentonii | reverse complement strand
GTGTTCTTTTCAGAACAAATTTTCTCATTATTTGAATACTAGGGGCCCGATGCACGAAATTCGTGCACTGGGTGTGTGTGTGTGGGGGGAGTGTACCTCAGCCCAGCCTGCCCCCTCTCACATACTGGGAGCCCTCAGGCGTTGACCCCCATCACCCTCCAATCACAGGATCGGCCCCTTGCCCAGGCCTGACGCCTCTGGCCTAGGCGTCCGGCCTGGGCAGCAGAGACCTGCAGTGGCAGTGGGGGGCGCCGCGATCGCGCGGGCTCCCCCCCTGCCCCTGCAGGACGCCTCTGGCTGAGGCATCCGGCCCGGGCAGCGGGGACCCACAGCTGCAGCGGCCCCGCGATCGTGGGCTCTGCTTTAGGCCCAGGCAAGGGACCCCTAGCTCCTGGGACTGCCAGCTTCGACCGTGCCCAGCTCCCATCGCTGGCTCCACCCTACTTCCTGCTATCACTGGCCAGGGTGGAAAAGGCGCCTGATTCTCCGATCATGGCTGGGGGGCAGCTCTTAGCTCCCCACTGGGTTTCCGATCACTGTCAGTGGCAGGGGCTTCTTCCTGCTTTCCCTTTCGCCTCCCTGCATTGTGCCTACATATGCAAATTAACCGCCATCTTGTTGGCAGTTAACTGCCAATCTTAGTTGGCAGTTAATTTGCATATAGCCCTGATTAGCCAATGAAAAGGGTATCGTCGTACGCCAATTACCATTTTTCTCTTTATTAGTGTAGATGAGTAGATTGAGAATTTTTCAAATCTCCAAGTTCTGATTCCTTTTTGCTTAACTATTCCCTCCTCAATTCAACTCTCTCGTCTTGTGTGTTACTGTAAGCAATAAGAAAGATCCAAGCTGTACCTTAAGTACTTCGCTAAATATCTAACTTAGCCTCTGCTAAATATCCATTTTCATTGTTTGCAAATTCTACCTTCTGCAAAACACTGGAACACAAATCAGCGAAGTTCTTTTCCAATTCGTAGTAAAGGTCACCTTTTCTGTAATTTCCAATGTCCTGGTCTTCATTTTTCTCTGAAACTTCAAAGAATGCCCTTTAACATTCATATTTCTACCAACGTTCTATTCACAGCAATCTAGGCTTTTTCTAGCATGCACCTCAAAATCCCTCTAGCATGTACCCATTACTCAGTGCCAAAAACGCTTCTACATTTTTAAGCTTTTTTATAGGAACAACCCACTTCTCAGAACCAAATCAGTATTAGTCACCTTGGGCTGCCATAACAAGCATCAAAGAGTGTTCAATGGACTGAATGTTTGTGCCATGTCAAAATGAATATGTTGAATCCTAACCCTCAATATGTTGGTATAGGAAGAATATTTTTTTTAATTGCAGTAAAAATGTCATTACCATGGATCCACATAAGTGAATGCCAGGGTCTTCAGATACGTAGAAAACTCTTTGGGAAATGTAAAGTAAATTAGGTAATTTTCTTTTCATGTAACTAGTTTTGGAGACTAGCTAACTTACCATATAGTGGTCCTGGTTTGGTTATCTCTAAAGTCTGAATTATTTATCTGTTCCAGTATTGGGTCTTTAAGGATCCTTTTACAATCACCTACAGAAGTCTCTTAAAAACAAGGAACAACAAAAAATGCTGCAGATAGCACCTGAGGAAGGATACCTTTTGGGTAAGGCTGAAAAGAAGAAAAGTCCCAAAGCAAAGGGCAGAGCAAAAGAGAGAAAAGAGAGGCTTGGCTGGGTGCGTGGAGCGGGGGGTGGAGAGATGGGGGGGGGGGTGTCAAGTCTACAGATAGCATTGAACAGAAGCAAATTATATTCTTCCTGCATCAAACACAAAGTAAAAGTGATCAAGACATGAGTCTCCATAAGCATAAAAATTTATAGTCATTTCAGGAACTATTACAGAAATCAAATTTCTGATTCTGAATGGCAAAGCATTCTCAGTCAATTGGGACTCTAACTTAATGAAAGATTCACTTATTCCAACTACAGCTGACTTCCATATTATAGACTCATATTCTTCTGACTCATTCCAAGTATACATTATTCTAAAATCAGATTTTACAATTTAGCCAGAATGGAACTCGAAGGAACATTACGTAAATATCTCTTCTTCTTTCAATTCCCCCCACAATCCCTAGGCTCCATATCCGTAAAGACTACATATTGTGGAATAAGGTTTTGAATATGCATAAAACACAAGCATTCGCTGTAACAATAGCCATCCTTTATTTGCTCTTTTACAACATGCCCACTACACTTATGTAAAGCTATAATGGGGCTCTGCATGTCATTCAAGGGGAGGAGTCTTTGTGTGGAATTCAAGATGTTTAATATTTCCTTTCTAACCAAATTAACTCCACATGTTTTCTGCTGCAACTAATCTCCTTCCTGTGGAATTAGGCATGGTCTGACTCATTCTTTATTTTTTGAACATGACAATTGACTCCAGAGTAGCCCTCGTTTCACACAGCCTCGGGCTCCTAGGACATTGCTGTGTACCCAGTGTCTTTATTGATCTCCGTAGAAAAGGTGTGGAATTATGGGAGAAAATCCTAACCCCACTGGTGTACAGTCTAAGGAGGCTTAGAGTCATCTCATAAACGGTAAGATGTAGACACTTAATAATTTCTTAGGTGTCTACAGAACGATAGGATGGGTAAAGTAACCCCAAACATATCTGAAAATAATAACAAAAATAAAATGTATATTAACTGATAATGTTCTAAATGTCTGACCTTTATCTCTATTTAACAATAGTCCTAATCCTAACAAAACAATATGGATAGGTTAACCCCATTTTGAACATAAGAAGACATAGCCACACAGCTAATAAGTAATAGAGGTTCAAATTCTACTCTCCTGTCTCTAAAGCAGTGGTTCTCAACCTTCCTAATGCCGCGACCCTTTAATACAGTTCCTCACGTTGTGGTGACCCCCAATTTCATTGTTACAAATTGAACACAATTAAAGCATAGTGAGTAATCACAAAAACAATATATAATTATATATGTGTTTTCCGATGGTCTTAGGCGACCCCTGTGAAAGGGTCGTTCGACCCCTAGAGGGGTCGTGACCCACAGGTTGAGAACCGCTGCTCTAAAGCCAATGACTTTGAAATGCAGTATCTCCTTCATTTGCTTCTCAAAGTGGCTTGTGCACAGAAAAAGTAGAGATCGCTATGGCTACTTAGATCCATGAATCAAAGCTCAAAAAGGTGAAGTAACTACTAAAGCCTCAAAATTTAGAGGCAGAGTCTGAAGTGCAGCCTGGCTCTAATGATGCCGGGTCTTCTGCTTGTTTTCCTTCATTCCTCAGTTCATTTAGAGGTTTCAGCAGAAAGCCCATCTGACAGCGTCTCCTCAGGTAGAGAGGAAAGATGAAGGAAAAGGGGAAAGAGAGGAGACAATTCATTGCTGAAGCATGAATACTTGAAGGACAAAATCCACATGCTATTTTTTTTTATCCATAACACCTAGCACGGTGTTTTAAACATAGTGATAGTAGGAATTTAATAGTATTTATAAATCAATTAAGTAAATAAAAATGATATATGAACCTTTGTGGGGGTATTGTTTGTTTTTTGTTTGTTTGTTTGATTGCATACTAAATATCTCATAGATAACATGTTCTTAAGAAAATTTTCCATGTAGAAAAATAATATGGTCCTAGAATTTCTGGGCATATGAAGATATCAATTACATTATGTGTAATCTCAAAGGTTTCTAGTAGCCTGGTGGAAGACAGCAATGAAATATTCCATGTCCCTAATGTTTGGTAAGAAGTTATTTGTTTTTATTCATTCTTTCAGCAAGCAATTATTAAAGGACCTCTATGTGAAAGTGCTGGCTTAGCAAAGAGTTCAAAACAACAGTGGCTGGTGTTCAAATAGCATCCTATATAATAAAAGCCCAGCAACCAAACGGCAGAAGGACCACAACAACCAGTCGACCAGTCACTATGACATGCACTGACCACCAGGGGGCAGATGCTCAATGCAGGAGCTGCCCCTGGTGGTCAGTACGCTCCCACAGTGGGAGTGCTGCTCAGCTGACCCAGATGAGCGGCACTCCCACAGAGGGAGCAGCCACTCAGAGGTCGGGTCAACAGCCGCTCGGCTGACCAGGATGAGCTGCTGCTCCTGCAGCGGGCTGATCCCCCAGGCCATGCCCCCACACCAGTGCACAAATCCTGTGCACCGGGCCTCTAGTTACATATAAGGTTCCAAAGAAGAAGAAAAAAAGGAGTGCTTACTGGTATTGCTAAGTAAATTGGAAAAGTTAGGAGCTTGAAGGAAGAGCAGGAGTGCACTGAGCAGCAAGGGAAAAGAGCTGTCCTGGCCAAGGAAGCAGCGTGACATGACGTCTTTGGGGGGTGCCCACCCTCTCAGAACAGCTAATGCGGAGAGGATCAAGACTGGAGGCAGATGAAGCTGAGCCAGTAGGCAGGAACATAGCCTAAAGGCTCTGTGTGTCAATCTAAGTTTTTTCTATTACCTTGAGGGCTGTAAGCAATCACTTAAGAAATTTTGAAGGAGAGTGATGTAATTATATTTATATTTTGCAAAATCCACATGGCAGCCATTGGAGGGTGGCTTGGGATAACTTGGTGGAAAATCGATAGTTATTGCAATGGGCAAGACAAAAGAAACTGAAGACCAGAACTGAGATTGTTGCTTGAGGGATGAAGGGCTACAGGAGATTGTGCACATTCCAAAAGACTCAAGTTTCTTGTCAGTTACCATTAAAAATGTAATGTGGTATGTTTTGTATTAAAATAAATTTTCTGAAACAAAATTAAGTGTGAGAAGGGCCAAAAATGTGAGTAAATAGCAACTAATACAATTATATCAATGCTTTGAGGAAAATATTGCTATACTGTCTTCTTAATGGCATGGAATATGTGGTTGCATATGTCTTAGACTAGAATAAAATGTAATAGAAACCTATGTTGGCAAGATACAAACTCAGTGGGAATATACTTCCCTAAAAAATAGATTTTTATGCCATTCCTTATTTGTTGGACTTTTAAGATACTTCTTCATTTGCTTGACTTGGAAGAAAACAAATAGGTATTCAACACATCATTACAGAATTTTTAATGTAAATGTCTCATATTAAAAATACAAAATTATTATATAGATTTTGCTCAAAATTAGATGAACGTATCTTTAAATTCAAAATTCGTTGTCTTCTAATTTGTGCTTGAATCATTATCAGCAGGCTCTTGCTTTCTATGTCTCCCCCTTTGTCTCTCTTTTTCTGTACCTCCATGAGGACCAAGGTTTATACTTCACTGACTTTCTGCCCATAAATCAGAAGCTCTGAAACATGCACACAAATCATAAATCTAGCCTGCCTTATCTCTAATTTTCCTAACCTTCACTAATACCCCTAATGGTTATTTCAGAAACTGCTATTCACACCCCAAAAAATCCATCATAACTCCCCTTTTATCCATATTTCTGTTCTGGATTAGAACAGCCATATATGATGAATAATCCAATAATTAAAAGGAGAATGTAACTTCATCAGAAACATAAAAAAGGATAATGTGAAATTAGAGAAAAGGCAGAGGAATGTGATACAACACATGATTGCACCTATTATGAAATAGTTGTTTGTGTCAGAAAAAAATATGTATATGCACCATTCCATTTTTTCTGTTTTTCCCACAATGTAAATATTTTGTAAATATTTTGGACATATATAGTTCAACAAGATATAATTAATTAGAAGAAAAAAATTGTTTTCTATGTATAAAGTGGCAACCATCATTTTCCTAAATAAAGAGTACATTTGAAAAAGTTATAATACTAAAAAGAATGCTGTGGTGTATAATTAATACTTTGTGAAATTTTTCATATTCTAAAATATTTCCAGTTTTAAGAAGTTTATACAGAATGTGACTTAAAATACACTGTATATATTATATCTTTAAAGGTATTTTATTAATACTTCCTTATCTAATTATTCCCCACTTTCTTCACAACCAAATTTCTTAGTTTTATTCATTTCTCTCTTTAAATGATCAAAACAAAAAAAATAAATAAATAAATGATCAAAACATTTCAGATGGTTTTGATCAACATTTTCCCTAAAATATTTATATGTATCTATGTTATCTAGTCTCAGACCAGCTTTTTCAATCTTCCAAAAATGTTCTTCAGTCTACGTTGATCCTTCACTAACGAGATTTACAGACTTTGAAAAGACAAGTTTGGTGAAAAGACAAGGTAGACCTCTGACGGGATAGCCATATTTTAGGTTATTCTCTCACTTGAAGTTGGTTATTTTCATCAGGTAGTATCAATTTAATAGTTCAAAGTAATAGATGAATTTACTAGAAACACAATTTTTTCTCTCATTCTGCTAGCCAGAATATCTTTCATGATCACGAACATTAAACTTCAGGCCTCAGCCTGCTTCTGACAAGGGAAGATGAATGTGTCTTTGGGAGCAGGACAGTAAGAGACACGGTAAACTACCTTGTCCAGGAACTGGCTAAGTGGCACTGTGGGAAAGCCCCAGGAGTATATTAGTTACAAGAGCTAATTAGTCTCCCATAGGTTCATCCCTCCATGGCTTGGCTGTGGGCCTACCAAAGGGAAAAAGAAATTGTGTTTCTTACCGTCTCCGAAAATTGCACACCATTTGTACTTTTGAAATCTTGCTTTAATGCCTCTCACAGGTTATCAAAATTATTAACAAAAGCCAGATAACTATGTAACTTATTTTTAAAGCCTGTGTTTAATTTATACTTATAATAAACATATAATGCTATAATTTTGAAGGTGCTACACAGACAATCTACAACTAATTAAATCTTAGTTCATGACTATTGACAACTCACAAAATAACATTTGAGTTGTCAATAGCCATGTTTCATACAAAATATAATCCTATATAATAAAAGCTTAATATGCTAAGTGTCTGGTTGTCTGGTTGGCCATTCAACCAATCAAAGCATACTATGCTAATGATATGCTAAGGCCACTCAACTGCTCGCTATGATGTGCACTGACTACCAGGGGGCAGACGTTCCAACTGATAGGTTAGCTAGCTGCTGGAGCCTGGCCAATCGGGACTGAGCACGATGGGCTGGACACGCCCTGGAGCCCTCCTGCGGTCCCTCCCTACTGGCCGACCTCCCACGTCCCTTCCTCACCCTGATCATGCCCCAGTGGGGTCCCTCAGCCTGGCCTGCACCCTCTCACAATCCAGGACCCCTCAGGGGATGTCAGAGAGCCAGTTTCGGCCCAATCCCACAGGCCAGGCCGAGGGACCCCACTGGTGCACAAATTCATGCACCGGGCCTCTAGTTTTAATATAATGTAGTTAATTATTAAAGGAGACAGAAGAATTATGAAGGCCTACACTTATTTTGACTTAATAAAAAAGGACCTGTTATGTGTAACTCACTATACTTATAAGATATTCCTGACCAGAAAGCTAGAATGTCATTTTAGATCAAACAAATTCAATGTAACATAACATTATTTTTAAGTTTTTATTGTTCTGTGTTTTTTAAGAAATAATTTGTATTTTATTCTTTTGGACAAGTAACTTTTTTTCTTTATTTTATTTTTTTCCATCACCATTTATTGCCCATACCCTTTTCTACCTCCACACATCCCCATCCACTCTACAGTAATAAGGTCAATAATATAGCACACTTGGTTATACACTTTCATTTATTTCTTCAATTGACTTCTACAACTAGGATAAAAAAAAATAAATTTAATAGGTTTTGTAAGGACATCTAAAAATATTTAAAAATGGTCCAAAATTTTCAAATCTGTTTATAAGTCAGGCCTTACAAGAGATATGAAATTATTACAGCAATTTTTATTATTCATACATCTGACATTGAATCAGACACTAATCATACCCTAGGCTGAGCTGTCCTGTAATTATAGGTTCAATGGTTGTGCAACAAACTGTATTATAAGCCCTTTCTCTAACTTCTTCCCATTCAAAACATACTTAATGTGTCATTTGTCCCTCATTATACCCAAGACATTTTCTGAGAAAATTCTCTGGCTGGAGAGAACATGTTGACACTAAGTGTTAGTGATTAGACGGCTAATGAGATATCAATTAATAAAAAAAAAGAACTGGGGCCAGAGTAGGGTGGAGGGGGTCAATGGGGGACAAAAGGGGAGACATCTGTAATACTTCCAACAATAAAGATAAATTTTTAAAAAACTGAACCTTCAACTACTAAGGAGAAGTATTTTTAAATGGAAAGGATTTAAGGGCACTTCCTGATGCCTTGGAATTTCTATAATCTAACTACTAGCCTGTAAATAGCTGGTATGTAACAAGGAAAATAGAGTTTTGCTTTGACATATATTTCCCGCTCCTTGTCCTGCTCCCCTGGAAAAATGTAGTATTTTCCAGGACCAGATTGTTTCTTTTGACTGTGCTTTCTAGCTCTAGAGAGATTGCAAACATAGAATGTTCCCTCAAAGGAAATACTATCAATTTACAAGGTGATTCCTTTGAAGATGGGACTCACGACCTGTAACTCCAGCAGGGTGGGGCAGGTTGCAGCTCATAACCCATTTGTGCTATGCTCTGAGGTGCCCAGAGGTGTGAATATCGGGCCCCGGGAAATCTTCATAGAAGAACAGGATAAAACCCAGGGGAGCGCATGAGTGTAACTGGTTGCAGATCACACATCAAACGCATTATTGAGAGAACTATAAGTACATGCACAAGCAATGGGGCTTAAATATGGTTGTCACACTAACAACTAAATGAATGTTCTTCCTGAACAATATAAAATTAATAACTGTTCTTTTATCTCATTTTTTCTTTAACTGCCAGATATCTCAGAGTTAAACCTGTAGACCTAATTTCAGTAACTATCTAGGAAATTATGATATGCTTACTCTTACACAAATTTTTCCTGATATGTTGTTCTTACCCTTAATTCTATTTTCTACACCTTTGACCGCTCCCTTGCAGAAATGACCAGCCTGAGAATACAAAGATTTATTTATATTATGTTTTACAGCATTTTATTATGTGTTATTATACATTTTATTATTTGTATTTATTATAATGTATCATTGTGACAGATTTAATATATATAATATAACCACATGTGAAAGTATATACTTAATAGGAAGCTGGAATTCAGTTTCTTCCTCACAATTGTTTCTGTCTTGCCTACTTTAGACTTTTTAATTTCCTGCCCCTCCTCTGCTTCTCTCTCTCATCTTACTCCAAATCTTTTGTAAATAAACAACATGCTAAAAGGAGACATTATTCATAAGGACATTTTTTAGTTAATTAGCCTTCTTGTCAATCAGCAAACCAAAATATCTTGTCACCAAGAATGGCCAAGTGCTGCCCAGAGCCAGAAGAACTGATATTGAGACATTTGAACTAATGTTGGATAGGAACTGGAACCCCACTGGACCCTTGAGCTAACTTTAGTGCTAGGCCAAGCGTTGGCTCTGGCATTCTACATACCTCTGTTTGAATCTCAATTTTGCCACTTCCTAAGCATGGAAACTTGGATCAATCCCTTAAGCTCTTAGAACCTCAATGCCCTCCTCTCTAAATGAGTATGCCTTTTAGAGTATATAGTACATGCTTAATTAAATGCTTCCTTAGATGCTCCAAATATCTGACAAATATGTTTTTTAAATGACACACTTAAAATTATTTTATTCATTGAAATAACTTCTGGCCCAGCCAGTCTAGCTCAGTGGTTGAGCATCGACCAGGAACCTAGAGGTCACTGGTTTGATTCCAGGTCAGGGCATATGCCCCAGTTGCAGGCTTGATCCTCAATGTGGGGTGTACAGGAGGCAGCTGATCAATAATTCTCTCTCATCATGTATGCTTCCATCTCTCCCTCCCTCTCCCTTTCTCTCTGAAATCAATAAAAATATAATTTTAAAAAAGAAATAGCTTCTGTGTGCAAGCAGTATACCAATTGCTTGAGCAACAGTGCGCCTGTCTTTATAGCAAAAGCTAACATAGACTGATTACAGTACTTCTCATGAAATGTTATAAGGTATCTTAGAGGTCATCATAGATTTCAATGGTATTATAATCATTTTTCAATCAGGAAGTATAATGGTTAATTTTATGTATCAACCTGACTGGCCAGGAGGCATTCAGAGTAAACATTATTCCTGGGTTGTGTCTGTGAGGGTTTTTCCTGAAGAGATTAGCATTTGAATGGGTGAACTCCATAAAGTAGATTTTCCTCGCCAATGCTGGTAGGTTTCATCTAATCCACCGGGAGCCTACATAGAACAAAAATTGAAGAAGGAAGAATTTACTCCCTTCTTTTTCTTGCCTCACTAATTGAGCTGGAATATCTCATCTCATCTTCTCTTGCCCCTTCACTGGTATTTATATCCGTCAGCTCTCCTGGTTCCCAGCCTTTGAATTCAGATTGCATGACATCACCGGCTTTCCTGCATCTTCAGCTCTCAGATGGAAGATCGTGGTGCATCTTAGCCTCCATAATTGCACCAGCCAGTTTCTCATACTAAATCTTCTATTTGTTCTGTTTCTAGAAGAACCTTGACTAGTACACCAGGCTAGGAAAGCTTAAATCTTTTGTCACTGTCAAAATTCCCTCCCACATGGTTGTCAAATAAGATACCCAAGGGTCTAACCAGAACAGGAACAAAAGTGTCATTTTGTTGGTTCCTGCATTCTCCAACTAATAGCCCTGATTGAAAGATAAATTAAAGCCTGTGGCTTAGCTTTTAAGTCTGAAATAACCTCCTAAGCACCTTGCTCACCCTAAGATCTCCACATTTTAAATACTGAGATCAGCAGACTCTGGCGTACCTACCTACATCAGAGAGGATAGTGCTAAGACCTTTCACCAACCCTAACACATCATGAGAGTCAGAGAAAGGCCACAAAAATTTTAGGAGAAACCCTGACTTTGCTTCCAATTCTGCAACAGGGAGATGACAATGAGAAATTCTGGATCCTGGGCTCATCACTTTGAAGTTGTACCAGGGATTGTACACCTAGTGGGAATGCCCATTAATAGTTGTGTGTAATCAGACTCTGGATTTGAATAGGCAGATTAATCTCTTTCCTTGAGTGGGAGGAAGAGGGTAGGAAGAAAGAGCTGCTAATAAATGTGTGAGAGTAGGTGGACCAAGCACAGGAAAAAGGGCTAAAAATCTTTCCTCCAATAGGATACAATGCTGGACTAATTAGTTATCTTTCTGCATTATTGCCTTTTAAAATGTTATCAGGAAGATATCTACAGAACGTGAGGCACTTTGAGTTCCATTATATGACAACTAGAGGCCCAGTGCATGAAATTCGTGCACTGGGGGGGGGGGGTCCCTCAGCCCGGCCTGCACCCTCTTGCAGTCCTGGAGCCCTCGGGGGATGTCCAACTGCTACTGAGGTGGGAGAGGCTCCCACCACTGCCACTGCACTCGCCAGCCGTGAGCCTGGCTTCTGGCTGAGAAGTGCTCCCCCTGTGGGAGTGCACTGACCACCAGGGGGCAGCTCCTGCATTGAGTGTCTGCTCTCTTGTGGTCAGTGCATGTCATAGCAACCAGTTGTTCTGTCATTTGGTCAATTTGCATATGAGCCTTTTATTATATAGGATGCTTCATTCTTCAATGAATAGCCACTCAAACTAGATTAAACATTTATCCTAGTCCAGTGCCAATTTTAATCAATGACAAAATCCTAGGTGGTATCAGGAGCAGTGGGGAAACTGATGGAACTAATCTTTACTATTACAAAGACTAAAGACATTCCAATATAACTGGAAAATATGTCCACAAGAAATTGAAAAAACAGTAAGTTGTAATGTTGAAGTTGGTGGGGGAAAAATACCAGAAGAGATCTCACCAAATGCTTTGTTGACATGAAGACACAGCATGTCTGTGGCATTATACTAGCAAAACAGGAAGTGGTATTGGTTCCACATATTTTGGAGGCCAAATCGGTGAGAAGGAGCAATAGATTCCAGCTGCAGAGAAACAGCAAGGAACTAGGTAACTAAGGATTGGGGGCAGGAGGTGGAAGTGGAGGTGGTGGTGTCAGAAACCTAAAAAGAGACCAATTTAAAAATAAAATAAATTTTGACCAGCGGACTCACTCCTTCAACAGGTCAAACGAAGTTTCCCCACCTAGGAGACCTCAAAACGGCTTCAGAGCATCCATGCAACTTGCACTGTAAGAACCCAGGTGACATAATTCTCTTCTGCCACCAAGTCTTTTGTCCCTGACTGACCCCTGGGACCTCCATGGCTTGCTCTGTTTTCCAATTCAGAGAACCCAGAAACAACAAGTGCTTCTTATGCTGTTATAAATCACTTGTCACTGCTTCTATCACTTTGTCTACTAGTACTAACACCTTCAGCAGTCCACTTCTCCTGGGCATGAGGGCTGCCTTTAGGCCAGGCCTTGATTGTGCCTCCCTTGTGTGGTTAGGTACAAAGGTCCACAGTATGCTATATGCATTGAACCAATGACCAATATTAATGCTGTGTCCCCGAGGGCTAGCCTACATGATCCTAATGTTCAAGAAGTGGACATAGGATTGATCCATTAGCCAGCTTTTCTAGTTATTGGGTTGCATATTTTATACTTTTCTCATCTTTGCAATTTTAGACTGCTATACTGCAGGTCTCAGCTCAAGGGAGTTAGACTTAATTACCTGTGCCTTCTCAAACCAGAAACCAGCAAGCAAAGAATAGAACTCCTGGACTGACTAAAATATTCAAGCCTTGACTTGTATGCATGCATATAAGCATAACCAATGGACACAAGACACTTGGGGGGGGGGCGGTAGGGGAGGCCTGGGGAAGGTCAAGGGGGGGAAAAAAAAGAGACATATATAATATTCTTTGTAATCCTTTAAGCAATAAAACAAAATTTAAAAATTAATTAATTAATTAATTAGTTAATTAAAATATTCAAGCCTTATTACCATGAATATCTAGAGTTGTTACTATGTTATGGGTATATTATTCTAGATATTTCACAATTCAACTGTACAGATAAATAACATTATGACATTGGAATTATATTATACAGATGATACATAATATATTAATTAAATTATTTTATTCAATTCTACTCAAATTTAACAGAAGAAAGAGAAGTTTCATTGAAACTGAAGATATTTATTCACATCAAGAGAAATTAATTTTTATGAAACTCTCGGACAAAAACAAGTCTATAAACAATGTGAATAGATAGAAGGCATCACTTCAATGACATTTTAACTTTGAGCAGAATCTATTTTCTCCCTTATGAGACAGATAAGCAGATTATCCCTGGCACATCATCCCCACCTTTTTCCTCTCTGCTCCCCATTTTTGTTGGTTGTATTAGTATATTCACTACCATACTAACAATTTAATTTTGCCAAATGCTGTTCTCGTCTGTAACCATAATTAATTCATCTTTTACTGGCTGAATTTCACCACCTGCCTGGTTTGTTAGTGTGTTTCTTAACTTTTTCAGAAGACATCATTTCATTACTCTCTAAATTATTTCAGGGTTTTGGCAGTGTAGTGTGGTAGGAAAACATAGTTTTTTTCAGCCAAGTTACCTGGGTTTAAACCTGAGCTCTGTCATAAATGAGATGCAGAGTTTTGGACAAATTAACTACTTTACCTCAATTTCTTCAACTATAAAATAGAGATAGTAATTGCATCCACTTTCATGAGATTATCACGAGAATCTGGGGTGATAATATGTGCAAAGCATGCAGGAAAGGGCTCAGCCTAAAGCAGGTACTCAAGGAGTGCTAGTTGCTATTCTCGGTATGCTGGAGAATGTCTTCATACCATACTTCATGGTTGAATGGCAACTTGGCTCATGTGACATTCTTACTCCATTCCTTCTTTTATTTTCCTCAGATTATTTTAGATAATAGTCCATTTTCTTTTGGTTCTAAATATAGCTAGACAATTTTTTTTTCTTTGAAAATGTCTTGCATTTTTGTTTGGGTTCCTGAAAATTTTTTTTATCCTGAAAGTTTAATAACTGGCCAGAATTGCCCAATAGCAGTCAAATTTTATTCATATTTTCTGCAATACCTGTGGTACCAGTTATTTCTTAATACAAGGAAAAGTTTCTTCTATTATATTTTTCCGTGACTTTTCTCAGGAACAGCAATTGCCCTTAACTAAGGTTATTTTTTTCCAACCAATGTACTTACTACTTCCACTTAATCTCAAATTCTACTTTTCTTTATTTTCAAATACTGTAATTATTTCACTTTTTTTCTATTTTAATAATTTAAAATCTTCTCATTTGACAAATAAAAAGTATATATATTTAAGGTATATAACATGATGTTTTGATATATGTGTACATTGTAAAACAATTATCACAATGAAGATAATTAACATGTCCATTGCCTCACATAGTTAGCATGTTTTTTGTGGTAAGACTACTTGAAATCTACACTTTCAGCAAATTTTATGTGTGCAATATATTATCATTAACTAAAGTCAGTCTTTAGTTAATGATAATATATTGTATCTTAGATCTCCAGAACTTATTCATCCAGTAACTGAAAGTTTGTACCCTTTGATCAAAATCTTCCCCTTTTCTGATCCTATAGTCATTATTATTATATTCTCTGTTATTTTAAGATTTATTTATTTATTTTATAATCTACATGTAAGTGAGTTCTTATATTTGTCTTGCTGTGTTTGGATTACTTCACTTAACAGCATGTCCTCCAGGTTTATCCATGTTGTCATAAATGACAGGAAATATATATATTAGAGGCCCAGTGCACAAAATTCATGCAGGTGAGGGGGGTCCCTCAGCCCGACCTGCACCCTCTCCAATACAGGACCCCTCGGGCATCCCTCTTGCAATCTGGGACAGCTGGCTCCTAACCACTCACATGCCTGCCTGCCTGGCTGCCCCTAACTGCCTCTGCCTTGGCCCCCACCACCATGACTTCGTCTGGAAGGACGTCCAGATGGATGTCTGGAAGATGCCCGGTCTAATTAGCATATTTTCCTTTTATTAATATAGATATATGCCATATTTATTTATCCATTTATCTCTTGATGGGCACATGAGTTGTTTCCATATGTTGGAATATGTGAATAATGCCACAGTGAATATGGGAGTGCACATATCTTTTCAAGGTAGTGATTTTACTTCCTTTTGATACATAACTAGAAGTGGGATTGCTGGGTCATATGGTAGTTATATTTTTAATGTTTTGTTTTCCAAAATGGCTTTACTAATTTATATTTCCATCAAAACTGTACAGCAATTCCCTTTTTTCAACATCCTCACCAATACTCATTATCTCTTGAAACTTTGATAATAACTATACTAAAGGTGTGAGGTACTATATCATTGTGGTTTGATTTGCATTTACCTGGTGATTAGTGATGTTGAGCACATTTTCATGTACCTATTGGGCATTTGTATGCTTTGTTTTGAGAAATTCTTTTTCAGATTCTTTGCCTGTTATTTAATTAGGTTGTTTATTATGTTGCTGTTGTTTTGTATGAGTTCTTCATATCAAATATATGATTTGCAAATATTTTCTCTGTTCCATAAGATGCCTTTTTGTTTCGTAGATTGTTTCCTTTTCTGTGTAAAAATATTGTAGCTTGATGTAGTCCCACTCATTTATTCTTGCTTTTTGCTGCCTGTACTTTTGGTGTCAAAACAAAAAAATTATAGCTAAGACCATTGTCAAAGAGTTTTCCCACTATGTATTTCTTGAGGAGTTTTACAGTTTCACGTTTTACATTAAATCTTTAATCTATATAGAGTTGATTTTTGTGCATGGTTTAAGATAAAGGTCCAATTTCATTCATATGGACATTCGGTTTTCCCAGCACCATTTGTGTAAGGGACTACTTTTTCTCCATTTTGCATTCTTGGCACCCTTGTCAAACCTTAGTTGACTGTGCATGCATGAATTGATTTCTGAGCCCTCTATTCTGTTCCATTGTCTACGTGTGTGTTTGTATGTTAGTGCCATACTCTTTTTATTACTGTAACAGTGTAATATAATTTGAAATAAAGAACTTTAAGGGCTCAGCCTTGTTTTCCTTTCTCGACAAAGATGGGATAAAACCAAGGCGGGTCCTTTGGGCCGTGCCCGGAAAACACTGGAGAAGCTGGTTGCTCATCCTGCTCTCCTTTCTCTTCAAGGACCACTTTTTGGCCCAGGAGCTCACTCTTGGCACTGAATAGTGCTGGCCTGGGAGATAGGATGATGCAAACAAAACGGAAGTGTTCTTCCTTCCCTTTTCGGTGCAATTATTCTCAGGTTGGCTTTTTGTTGTTGTTTTTTTTTTTTACTCCAGTTCCTGAGCTCTCCCAGAGCTACTTCTATTTCTGGATAGCTATCCAGTTGTTTTTCGTTGGGGAATAAAGGCTGGTATCTCATATTCTCTCATCTTGCTGATGTCACTCAGTAACTTCTTTTCATGGCAATACTTTTTTCCTCTGATTCATTTTCCCACGTAATTGTATATTTCGTTCGCAATTTGTTTTCATTTTGATGATAGTGAATTTGTGCAATATTGTCCATAGTTCAAATTATTTCACATCATGCTTGAGGGGTGCGCCTCTTTTAGTGGTTTTAAGGCAGCAGATTATAATGGGAGGAAAGTTTTATTGGGACTCTGTGCAGGGTGGGCTGGTCATGAAGTTATGTTTTTCTTTACTGAGTCCCTATTATATGTTTCATACCAGGGCCATCTCCACTCTGTAAAGACTATTCCCACTTCCATTTATTTCTGTAGCATCCCATCATTCTCTGAACAATGGTCTGAAAACTGAAAGATCTTGATGGCACTTTCTTTTTCAGCAGTATTCTACAGCGGTGTTTTTACCGGTGGAAATAAGGGTCCTCGTCCCCACCTTTTGCAAGTGGGAGTGGAATTCTTGCGAAATCCCAAGA
The DNA here is from genome assembly GCF_963259705.1 of Myotis daubentonii. Classification (NCBI taxonomy): domain Eukaryota; kingdom Metazoa; phylum Chordata; class Mammalia; order Chiroptera; family Vespertilionidae; genus Myotis; species Myotis daubentonii. The sequence goes on along the minus strand of NC_081842.1, from coordinate 10,568,323 downwards.
AAAAAGAATGTTCTGAGACTCGCACAGGAGAACAAGTGATTTTTATTTCTGTGGAATTAAATCCCTGAGTTTCCAAAGTGCCACTTCCCTTTGTCTAGTCATAAAAGAAGTGTAGCTAGGGCTTCGACAGAGTTAAAATCAGAGCCAATGTCCAGAGTTCCCACTCCATGTGGGGCACAGTCCGACCCAGCAGCAGGTTGCCCATCAGTACATTGCATGTGTGGCCCGCACAGTCACATACCTACTAAGGAAGGAGGAACAAGAGAGCTCTACGAGCCAAGAGTCACAACCCCCACGAATCACCAAAAGAGAGAATTTCTTTGTTGAGGGGATTATGTATTCCCAAATGTTTGCAGGCTTGCAGTGGCCCCACCCATTCTGACTAATCATTTCTGTCCCCAGGTGTGACTGACAGGCAAGTATCTCCCTATGTTTCCCCAACTTTTCTGGGCATGCATCTACCACCCCTTTGTTGGACTGGGTCCCCCAGTGATCTGCAGGGAATGGCCAGTGGTTCCCCGGGGAGTGCAATGTTGCAGTGTCCTGATGAAGCTGCCCCCCAAATGACATGCCTATAATGTCAGGCCTTCCCTTTGCTTCTTTCCTATTAATTTCAACAGTACGTTATAAAGAGGCTTATTTTCTTAAGGATTTTTCCTTTTATCAAACTTCTTACTTCCCATATTACCTTCCCCCAAAATACACACACACACACACACACACACACAAAATCTCTAAAAAATAAACTATATAGTATCTATTAGGACTTAGATTGATGCCTATTAAAAATATTTAAATGAAATAAGAGGTGTATAAGCAATAAAAATCAGAATTCATTAATTTTATAATTAATTTTAATAGAGAGAAACATAATTTGATTTATTCAAACAAGAATAATTAACTTTAATTAAGAATCTACCTGGAGTAGCTCACTATAAGAGCTCACATTTACCCAAAATATGTTAATTTTGTTTTGCTTTATAAATTGGAATGGGAGCTATGGGTAGTGAAGATAATTTATGAGAACATTGATTAATGTGATATTACAAAATAAACATTTTGCATATTTTCTGATGGATCACATTAGTTTTAAGATCTACTTTACTGTATATTTAATTTATAATGTTGGTATAATGTAAAACAACAAATAAATTTTGTTGTCCTTCTGAATCTAAATAAGTAATTGCATGCATAAAATCTATAGATATAAAAGGCTAATATGCAAAGTGTCCCCTCGGGAGTTCGACTGGGAGACCAGGAGTTTGATCACTTGCTATGACGTGCACTGACCACCAGCAGCACCAGGGGGTGGTATGGAACATGGCAGGCGACCAGTAGCGGCGGCAGGTTGCTGAGGGAGCGAGGGAAGGAGGAGGCGGGGAGGCAGGGAGGCGGGGAACCGGATAGGCCCTTATCACTGACCAGGCTTAGGGAACCTACATGTGCACGAATTTCGTGCACCAGGCCTCTAGTATAAAAATAATTATTGAAATTACTTTTAATCCATTAATCTCAGTAAAGAAATAACAGAGGTCATTTTAGATATACCTTGTTTTTCATTTATCAGAAAAATGAATAATCATAAGCATTATAATCTGCTACTGACATTAACAAGTAAATATCATCAAGTATTTAAGTCCCACTTTATCTCATTTATAGAAATTTTCTCTTTTTTATAAGTAGTAGAAAAGGATACACATTTCATTAATAAAAATTCAAAAATATTTTGGAACCCCATGATTGTTATTTTTATGAGATTCTATTTAATTTAGTTAGTATCCTGCTGAATATCCATTTATCTTTTTACTTCATTTCTCTTTTTACTCACAGAAGGCAACACTTAGCTTTGCAGAATCTGGGCTACTAGGGTAGCCACATGTCATGCTTCTTGCCAATGAGACTTAAAGGAAGTCATGGAGTGTGATTTTCTGTAAAGCTGGTAAGAAAGAGGAAGTCAGTTGGCAGCTACCTCTCAGCCTTTGCCCTTTGCCTTTCATTCTTTCCTATGAACATAGTTAAGATATGCTGAGGTAGGGAAGCTTGAGGCTATAGACCACATACTAAGCACGGCTGGCCAGAACACAGGAAGCAGCAGAGGTATCTGAGAGCATCTGGCAGTTGCCATGCTAGCTGTGGATAACCCACCACCAGGTTTTTATCTATGACAAATAAATTGCTTTCTGGTCTAGTACTTCCTAATCAAGTTTCTATTACCACATGTCAAATGCAGTCTTGACAGAAAATTTTATACCGGTTTGTTTAGAATAGTTTTCTCCTTTATGATTTATCAACAGCACTTATATAAATTTTGAAACTCTCTTCTCATTACTTCCTCTAATTCAGTATTTCAACATTTACATTTTGCAGATATTGTATTAGTATAATAGTCCCAATGGAATTCATTCAAGCTCAAATTATCTTATTTTAAAATTTCATTTTGAAAAAATGATTATGTGCTAGTCACTATGTAATAATGACTATAAATTATACAAATAACTTCAGCTTTTAAAAATTCAATTTATTAACATTGGTCTTAGCATCTGAGGATGTTTCCTTTTGGAGGTAGAACAAGATGGGAGGGCCTAGCATAAGACTTACTCACTGCTTCAGTGGTCATTCAGTGATTGATGACTGCAACCTTGTGAAGTGGCTGAGTGATGAGCAAAAAATTCAGTGAAGCAGCATGGAAATGAGAAGAGTGTAATTTCTTAATCTTCAAACTTTCTCTTCATAGTGATTCTGTGACTCAAAGGCTTAAACACACGCCTTGTTTTGTGCCAAAAGACAGTGGGAGAGATGCTAGTTAGTCAGCAATAATGACTTGGATTTTCTCGCTGCCTTGAAGTATATTTGGAGAGAAATACTGCCCTGCCCTAGTTATCCTTTCCCACAAAATTCTCCATAATATTGTAAGAAATGAATAGTAAGGATCAATATATGTGAAACTGTGCCCTCATAATATGAATTAGGAAATAAATAACAATTAAGTTCTACACTGCAGTAACTTAATAAATGTCTTAAAAGCATGGCATTGAGCAGTGTGATGGGCATGGCATGCCTCCATCAGTGTGAAATGTATTTTTTTTAATATTTTTAAATTAAATTTTTGGGGATGACATTGGTTAAAAAGATTATACAGGTTTCAAGTGTACATTTATATGATACACTAGAGGCCCAGTACACGAATTCATGCACCAGTGAGGTCCCTCTGCCTGGCCTGCAGGATCAGGACAAAACCGTCTCTCTGACATCCCCTGAAGGGTCCCGGTTTGTGAGAGGGCACAGGCCAAGCTGAAGGACCCCACTGGTTCACTACTGGGGCCGGGGAGGGACACAGGAGGTTGGCCAACTGGGGAGGGACCGTGGGAGGACTCCAGGGCGTGTCCAGCCCATCTCACTCAGCCTGATCAGCTGGACCCCAGCAGCAAATTAAACTATCAGTTGGAGCATCTGCCCTCCCTGGTGGTCAGCGCACATCATAGTGAGCAGTTGAGTGGCCTTAGCATATCATTAGCATATTACACTTTGATTGGTTGAACGGATGACCGGACGCTTAGCATATTAAGCTTTTATTATATAGAATGATCTGTACATTGCATTGTGTGTTCACCACCCAAAGTCATACCATCTTCCATCACCAGACATTTGACCCCCTTTGCCCTCTACTACCCTACCCACTCACATTTCCTCTCGTAACCACCATACTGTTGTCTGTGTCTATGAGTTTTTGTTTGTTTTTATTTATTCATTTGCTTTCAGTTTTATATCCCACACATCAGTGAAATCATATGGTTCTTAATGTTTTCTGTCTGACTTATTTCACTTAGCATGATATTCTCAAGGAGCATTTTTTTTTTATTTTTCAGTCCTCACCAGAGGATATATTTTTATTGATTGATTGAGAGAGAGAGGGAGAGAAGCATCTATTGGTTGCTTCTTGTATGTGCCCCAGCAGGGGATGGAACTCACAACCTAGGTATGTGCTCTGACCAGGAATCAAACCCACAACCTTTTAGTGGTGGACGGGATGACACTCCAACCAATTGAGCCACCTAGCCATGGCATCAAGAAACATATTTTATCCTGGACTTTGAGGAAAACACTCTTCCCATGGCCAGATTACAGCAGAGAGCCTGTGCAAAACAGTGCAAGTATTTGTGGGCTCACAGATGCCCTAGATCAGTGGTTCTCAACCTGTGGGTCACGACCCTTTTGGAGGGTCGAACGACCCTTTCACAGGGGTCGCCTAAGACCATCAGAAAACACATATATGATTACATATTGCTTTTGTGATTAATCACTATGCTTTAATTGTGTTCAATTTGTAACAATGAAAATACATCCTGCATATCAGATATTTACATTATAATTCATAACAGTAGCAAAATTACAGTTATGAAGTAGCAATGAAAATAATTTTATGGTTGGGGGACAGCACAACATGAGGAACTGTATTAAAGGGTCACGACATTAGGAATGTTGAGAACCACTGCCCTAGATTAATAAGAAATATAGAGCTTCAGGACAACCAAAGCATAGGTTGTTTAAAATCCAACTGACTAATTTAAGACAGAGAATGAGAGATTGTTCTGCAATTTTTAATATCTCTGATGGGAAGAAGCAACAACTCAGTGTAGACTGGTGTAACCCCCGAGAAATACTAGGCATACGAGAAGCAACAGAGTGATCCAGGCTGAACCAGAATAGAGTTCATGCATTCTCTTAGCTTTTTCTTGTTTAGGGATTTCACCCAAGAGGAGAAAAAAATTAACTTAAAAACTCCATTGCATACTATCTTTACATTATTCTATATAATATTAATTCCTTTATTATTTTTAATTCAGTAAAGTAAATGATGTTCTCATTTTGTGGAGCATATTTAATCATATATTTTTGGTCAAAAGATCCTTCCATTGTTTTCTTTGAGTTTTATAGAAAAATACCTTTCAGATATAGGATGAGTGCTGACTGACATTAAAATCACAGTCCTGATGTCCTCAGTGGGAAAAACTAACTAAGTGAAGGTACTTTTAGTGATTTCCATCAATTAATCTAAGTGTGTCACTTCTTCCAAAAGCTCTTCAAATCCATATTCTTTATTTTCATGATCCACATAAGAATTCTGTGAAATAAATACTAACAATATAACTTTTATTTTACAATGAAGACCCTGGGGCATGGAAACCAAATAGCCTAAGGCCTATAGATTTAATGCTTATATTGCCAGAAGCTTTTAGCAAATTGAGATGGGAAGAAAATTTAGACATCACGTTTGATAAGAAAACCAGATATTCTAAATCCTTCAATTAGAGCCATATTTTCCACTTGCCATTGCCAATGTCAAATATTTATCCCTGAAAGCAACTTTAGAAGCCATATCCTTTGAAAAATCACATGGTTTAACTCAATCTGTTTCATCCTGAATAGCTTCACTGAAAGACTTTAGAAAGGACACTGATAAATGGCATGGTATGACGCAGATAGAATGTCAAATACACTTACTGCAAGTGCATTTTATTCAACTTCCTAATGCAGTGATGCATATTGATGTATTTGGAAATATGCCAAACAGAGATTGAAAGAAAAGGGAATTTTCATTTTTCACTTGGTTAACCATTAAGTCCAATTTATCAAAACGCTGTATCTCATGCACTCTGGTTAGTACAATTTTACTGTACCAAGTACATTTTTATGACAATTTTATTTTTTAGACAAGTATTACTAAAACTATAGTATTTTTATTTCAAGAAGGTTACATTCAAAGAAATTGTTCAAGGAAAATTTGGCTTTGAGGGATCTCCTGCTTGGAAAAGATGACAACAATTTTCTCTTCCAACCTATCCTTATGCTCCATGAAGGATGGGGATGACAAAGGGAAGAAAGGAGCAAAAGTGGGAGGAAGGTCCCCTAGTTTGGTGCATAATTTGCAGCAGACATTCATTAAAGACTTACTGAAAGTTGAATGCCGCCTCTTGCTCTCCAGTTGGCTATGGGCTGCCATTCATAAGGAAATAACATACAGAAAGTTTAAGAACTTAGTCTCTGGGGTCAAAAAGATCTATGGATTGACACACTTCCTAATGAGTGGCCTTGGTCATAAGAATAGGATTTAGCCACAGACTCCTCATTTAAATAAAAATAATAATGTGTTAAGTTACTTGACTTATTTGTATTTAGAGTTGGAAAGGAGCTCTTTCCTAGGAAGATGGAAATATAGGGATGAAATAACTATCAGTCACACAGTAATTCAAGAATTCAGACAATTATACAATTTGTCATTTTTTCCCCAGGCATCCTATCTAATAATAGACAAACATGGTAATTGACCATACCTTTGCTATGCCTCCCATTGGCTAATCAGCACGCTATGAAAATTAACCGCCAACAAAGATGGCGGCTAATTTGCATACTGTAGGCAGGGCGGGACAGCGCCACCCCACCTGCCCTCCCACCATCCAGGCCTGCTATCTGCGATCCAGGGCGGCGGGCGTCCATGTGCGACCCAACCCAGGGCAGCACTCCAACCCCTGGATCGGCCCTGCCATGTGCGCGACCCAGGGAGGCTGGACAGGCATCGAGGGATCGGGCCTGCCATCTGCCACCCGGGGAGCGGGCCTAAGCCAGCAGGTGGTTATCTCCCGAGGGGTCCCAGACTGTGAGAGGGCACAAGTGGGTCTGAGGGACACCCCCCCAACCCCCCTCCCCTGCCAGTACACAAATTTTTGTGCACTGGGCCTCTAGTATGAATGTAAGTATGGATAAATATTTGACTCATTAAGCTTATGACTTTCATGTATTCTTTCAGCAAATCAATATTTTATACCTGAGGAAAAATTATGTGAAAACAGATTTTATCACAGTATATTATCTTTCTTTTTACTCAAAACATGCACCCTTGTTCACTGAATTGATCATTTTTCATATTAGTTTTTATTGAATTTAGTAATTAATTTTTGAATCAATCTGGATTTTTTTTTCTATTATGTCAGAGATTATATAAATAATCGGTGTGTGTGTGTGTGTGTTTTTTCAAAATAGACAACCAGTTTCCCCAGTGATGCTTAATGAAAAATCTTTCATTTCTCTAGTGATTTCTAATATTGCTCTTTTACTAAATAAAATTATCATATGTAACAATGTCAGTTTCTAAATTACTTATTTGGTTTCATTGCTCTGTGCTAATTGAGCTATGCCCATTTTACTCACTAGCTAGATGATTTCCTTCATTCATTTTTAAAAGATGTTCCAGTGGGTGTTTTTTTCCAGATAAGTTAGAACGAGCTTGCTAATATAATTTGGGTTGAAATCCGATTATTTAAAAGAATCCCCAATAAGTTATATAAAAAACTAGAAAATATAACTACACTAAACATGTAGAAATTTCACAGTTTCCTGCAATAAATTAGGGGAATATATGATCAACCAATCATATGATAGATAAATATTAATAAATACTTGAAAAATATTTTTGCACTAGTAATAAAAATGGAAATTAAAATGCTATACCATTTTCATGTAAAACTAGAAAAAAGTTAATATACAATGTTTCTAGAAGGATATGTTGAAATATCTTTCTCATAATCCTGGTGGGAGACAAATTTGATACAGTTCTTTAGAAAAGCGTTTTGGAAAGATATCTCAGAGGCTTTAAAAGGAGTTGACAAAAAGTTTTATGCTTGTTGTTCAAGTAGACTCTAAGATCTGTGGATGCAGATACTGTCTTTGTTGTCCATTTAGCCCTAAACTCTAAGCCCACTGCCTTAAATTTAATAGAGGATCAATAACAGATTGTTGAGTTAAATTCAATTGATGCTAATTGTGTGCTCTCTAGAGACAAACAAGGAAAACGAAATGAGCCTTCAAGTACATAAAAACTTTCATGAATCACTAAGAATCCTCTTGGCAGGATGTTGGCCCCTCTGGGAGCTCATCTCCAGATGTGGTGCTGTATGCCAGGGTCATGCATGGAGCAAGACTGTGCAATAATTTTTCTTTCCTTCAGCACAATTTTATAATTAATGGAAATAATATTAGCTTTTTAATATGATATTAGATAGAAAAAGCAACATTTGAACAATGATATGTTTATTAAGATTAAACTCTTTGAATTATGCATGTATGTGTGCAAGGCCTGCAAGAGAATATGCAACAACTAAAATTGTGTAATGCTGATGGCATTATGATAATTTTGTACTTACTTTTGTTATTGCTGAAACATTATAGTGTAAAAACAATTTCTCCATTTTTGGCAACTACTTCGCATTATTGATTCATATGCAGCTTGTGTTCAACTAAAAGCCATCTGCCTTTTGGAAATAAACTGTCTTGAGTCCAGCTCTTTCCACATCCTGGATTTATGTCATGGATGTTTTTAATCTAGTTTGGGATTTTACATTTGAAGTTTAACTGTGATATGTTCAACCTTATTTGAGTCTGTGGGTATCCTTTTGAATCTTGATTCTTAAAAATTAGTTCGCTCTTACAGCTTTGGTACACATGAAAATATTATGTCATCCTTTAAAAACATCAAACACAAAACAATTTGTTACATACCATATGAGCATGCACTTCAGGTGATAACATTTAAATTATCATCTTTTTGTCTTTAGAAGTTACTTCATCAGTGTATATATTATCAGCTATCTTCATTTGTTTGCTATAACAAAAGACCAGACTGGGTAGCTTATCAAAAATGGAATTGTATGTCTCATGGTTCTTTTTTTAAAAAAAATTGTTTTTCTTCTTTGATTAAGGTATTACATATGTGTCCTTATCCCCCCATTGCCCCCCCACCCACCCACTCATGCCTTCACCCCCCTGGTGTCTATGTCCATTGGTTAGGCTTACATGCATGCATACAAGTCCTTTGGTTGATCTCTCCCCCTTACCCCCACCCTCCCCTATCTTCCCTCTGAGGTTTGACAGTCTGATCGATGGTTCTCTGTCTCTGGATCTGTTTATGAGGCAGGGAGTCTAATATCAGGGTGTCCCAATGGTTGGGTAATGGGCCCTCTTGTAGGACAGAATTCTTATTGTATCCTCACTTGACAGAAAAGCCAGGAGAGCTCTCTGGAACCTCTTATAAGAGCATTAATCCCATTCGTGAAGATCCCACCCTCATGACCTAATCAATTCCCAACCTCCTAACACCATTACATTAGTTATTAGGATTTCAACATATGAATTATGGGGCAATGCAAACATTCAGACTAAAACACCTGTTTATTCATCAATTCTTCATGAAGTTATTCTTCTGATTAATTTGGAAGAAATTAAGGCACTCTCTCATGGATATTGTTTTTACCAGTCAAGTAATAATTAAAGAAATGACAACACTGAGAAGATTTAGTTCTCTTTACTTCAATGGAAAAGAATGACACACACATTGGAAAGAGGTTTTCAAACTTGAATTCTTCTAATCAAATTTTTTTAAAGGCAGGTTCCAAGGAACCCATACCCAGAACATTTTGATTCAGTAAATCAGGAGCAGGGTTCAGGAATCTGCAATTATATAAAGACTTCCCCCTCGCTAGATTTTTTTTTTTCCTACATAGGTAGGCCTCTGACCATGCTTCATTTAAAATACTTACAGTTATATGTCGCCCTAACTGGTCTGGCTCAGTGGATAAAATACTTACAGTTATATGTTGAAGAAGGGAGGAAATGGTACTAATTTCAGCCCAGAGAAATATGATGCAGGCACATAAGAAATGCAATGTCAACAATATTTATCAGGTACATATCCTACACAATGAAATAAAAAGAACAAATAATCCAGGAGGGAACATACAATTTTATATTATGTAGTAAGACAATACATGAATAGAATCAATAAGAAGTGACAGTAAGTATAAAACTAAAATGACTCGCACATAAACATTGATTCAGCAAACATTTATTGAATGCAATCACAACATAATAAGTAACAGGCAACAACAGTCTAAGTATATAAAAATCACAAATGTTACAATACTGAATTCAAGTGTAATCAAATTTCTGACCATCTGCCAGGCATGTGATTTTTATTTGTCTGCACATGTGGGTGTGTCAACAACTGAAATGTCCATACATTTTTCTAAGAATTATGAACAAGTTATGTAATGGTTTTGTGATCCAGAGACATTGTATGTAGGTGGGTCTCTAAGATCCTATTTGGCTGCTATGTATAAGAAAAAATATATAAAGTGTACATTTCTAGAGTAGTGGGTTTGGTTGCTGCCGCTGTTCACATGTTTGCTTTTATTCAGCCTTGTCTTCAATACCTTACAAAATAAAGTATTTTTTTTTATTTTTGCTTTACAACATGACTACATCTCAATGTCAATTGTTTTCAAAATGCAAATCTGATGGTATAACTTCTTATTTTAAAGCCCTTCAGGTTTTTTCTATTCCTCTTAGGACAAAGTCCAAACTCTGGACATGGCTGAGGTGGCCACGCTAGGTTGAGTCTTCCAGCCACCCCTCTCAGGATTCTTACCACCAGCTCTGTAGCTTAGCTACAGTGAACTCAAGAGCGCTAATCAAGAGCTTGTTATATATCAGACACTATCCTTAATGCTTTACATTCTAAATCACCTCTAATCCTTCCTAAAGATTTTCAAGGCAGGGTAAATTTCTAGCTAGGTATTTGAAAAGTGAAGTAACCTTTCCTGTGTCACAAAATGTCATATCATTTAGAAAATGGTTAAGTTCTGATTTGAACTCAGAAAAGTCTAAATCCAAAGCCCTAATTCTCCACCATCCCTCTTCAATTTTTTGAGATTTTTTTTTAATATGCTTTGGTTCTCTGCTCTTCAAGGCTTTCCCCATGCTGCCTGGAAAGCTATTCCTCCTCCTGACTCCCCCATACAGGGTGGCCTTATCCACCCTTCCTCTGAGCCAGGTAGGCTCTGTGCGGATGTTCCATTTCACCCAGCTCAATGAATTGTATTGTAGTTATGGAGTTCATTGTTTGCATCCTTCAGAGGAATATAGGTTTCAGGAGAGCAGGGACCTAAGCAGTCCTATTCACTAGCAATTATTTATTCTTCTATCAGAAACAAAATGTAAATCAAGTTGGGTTGTTGAGTGGAGTGTGAAAGAATGAACATCAGTAGACAAGAAAATTCTGAACACCTGAGGCTGTGTTTGAACAACTTTTAAAGTTAAAAATGAATGTACTCAACTAACTCTACTGGTATGCAATTAGAATTCAGGTCATTTTAGTCATTTACCAATAAATTAAAAAACACATGATTTACTTCTACCTTTTATTTATTTTTTAATATATTTTATTGATTTTTTTTTTTTTTTACAGAGAAGAAGGGAGAGAGATAGAGAGCCAGAAACATCGATGAGAGAGATCGATCAGCTGCCTCCTGCATGCCCCCCACTGGGGATGTGCCCACAATCAAGGTACATGCCCTTGACCGGAATCGAACCTGGAACCCCTGAGTCCGCAGGCCGAAGCTCTATCCACTGAGCCAAACCGGTTCGGCAACTTCTACCTTTTAAAGCATTAATGAGCCACCTTTTTCAAATATCACATGCTTAATATTTCAAAGTTTGTTTTCCTTTCTAAATTAACATTCCTATGTATTTAGAGATGCTTGACTAACGTTGCCTGAATATTTAGAGCATCACAATAGAGTTGTGTACCTCTGTTTACATAGCTATTAAATTATTCAAAGGCCAAACTTAGGCAAAACCAATATTAATGTGTTTTGTTTTCTTTTACTAAGCACTTACATTGATGTTTCTGTTTTGTGTTAACCTTCACTCTGTAGTAAGATATCATAGCAATCACTAAGGATATGACTACTGTGCCAGACAACGTAGGTTGGAACCTCAGCTCTACAACTTATTAGTTGTGTAACTTGGAAAATGTACAAAATGTTTCCACACCTCAACTACTCATGTATGAACTATAGGTAGATAAATGATTGTAGTGAGGATTAAATAAACTAAGTATATACCAGGTATGTTAAATCACCTCAGAAATAAATATAATGCATAGTAAGTTCTATATTTTATTTGCTCTTATTATTTCTCTTATTTGTACATTTAAAGTCATACTTAGACATATAAAACATTAATTAAACAAAATACTCAATATCAAAAAAATTAATATTAAAAATATGCAAAATATATAACTAAAGATAAATGAGATAGTTTCATGTAAAGAATAGTATTCTTCCAAAATTAAAACTGATCACTACAGAAGTTATAACAGAAAATAACTTTGACCAGTCCCTTAATGAAATTGTACTATGTGAATTATGTAAAATGTATGAAAACAATACAAAGGATTGTCAAATCACACTTTGGTCACAATAGTGACTTTTTAGGGACCATGAACTCTACTCTAATTAATCTTTATAGTCGCTTTAAAGATCTGCTCTTTGAAATAAATGTTCAAATGTTCTCTGAACATGAATGAACACCATTTCAGTGCACTATGGCAGGGCTTCATACAATTTATAAGGTCAAATTAACAGCCTAAAATTTTGTAACTGGTAACGTTTGCACAAACAATAAACGATGTAAACCTAATTAAAAACTTTTGCTTGAAAGAGAAAAAAATATTTTATTACATAAGTTTTTCAAAGGACTTCCAGATATCCCTCAAAGTCCTTGCTTCACTCTTGGAAGCTGCGAGCTCTGAGGCTAAATGTTCCAGAAGTCACTGGAGCATGTTCAAGTTCTCGTCTCATTGTTGCCAGCCCTCCTATTTCATAGGGCGGCAAAGTAGGAGTGGGAAGAGTAGTTCTCCTTTCTACTACCTTATCTTTCTCTCAAGTACAGCATATACAAAGAGATGACATAATGCACACACAGTCATACACACTCACTCACTCACCCATCTCGTCTAGTCTCTTTGTTTCAAGTGTCTATGAAACTGAGATTGAACTTGCACATCACACACCAGCAGCAAATAGACAGACCTGGTAATCAATAGAAATCTGAAGGGTCCCAGCAGGAATATTGGAAAGCCATTTCTTAGTTCTCTTTTTTTTCATGAATGATGGGCTATTATTACATTAAACTACTATTAATAAGATTGAAATTACTTATGTTTTATTATTATATTAGAGTAGTATTAAAGATATAGAAACATTTCCAAGTTTTAACTTGACATTATTATACCACCCAGAATGTTAAAAAATTTAAATGGAAATATTTTAATTTTATTTTAGCTATAATTCTCTCTGAATATTAGCTACATTCCTGAATATTTCTCAGCTAAATGCATACGGTTATTTAATTAATGTTGAATATTTGTGGTTTCATCAAACTAATATATCTTATAATATCTAATTAGGAAAGAAGTAGACCAAAGGCTTGGACTTTTCACCAGAAAAAAACAACACAATTCATGAATTTAACTTGAAATTATTCATTAGCATAAATTTCAGGGATGCTTTATTTGCATATTAATAATATATACAAGTATTTGTAGACAAAACTTATCAATAGAGAATTAATACTCTGCTAACATTAATACCATGTTGCTATATATTAGATGAGGATATATAAAATATTTATATAATTTGTTTTCCAAAGGTAAAAACTATAATTAAATACCTTCTGGAGAACCTTCTTTCTACTTTTTTCTTTCTTTCTAAAATAAGTATCTCAACATGTTTCAGAAAGGATTCTAGACTGGGTGATACACAAGGTATAGAGCAAAAGGAATGTTTGGAAAGAAGAGAACCTCATAAAAGTGAGCTAATGTCACATTGGCTTTCTTGTTAATTTCACTATCGAACGCAACCAGCAGATATTAGGGGGAAATGAGAACAGAAATTGCTGATATAATTATCTGTGAATTCTGAAGGTTCTGAATAGGCAAATGATAAGAAAAACATCATTCTGTTTCCGGAGAATTATTCCGGATGCTCATAATTTTATAGCCTTGCTTTTTTCTCCTCCTTTGTTTTTGCTCAGCCATTGAAAGTGAAGTTAATGAGCTATGCATGCAAACCTGTGAATGTGTAAATATGCTCACTGAGTGTTGTGCGTTAAAGTGTTGCTGAGCTCTATTCGTCCAAGCACTGGAGTGCCAGGCAGAGAATAAAGAACTCAGTCCACGGCTCTCAGACCAGGGTCATTTGTTCTTTTCATACATTACAGCCTGCCCTGTCTGTGCAAAACATACTTTCACATGTAAGAAACTAAAAAGGCAAAACAAGCAACACTTTGCAGGCATATTTTGACACCAGTGGTGCCAGAAAATAAAAATAAAAATTAAATAACATGTCAGTAGCTGAAAACATTTCTGCAATCTTGCCAAGAAAAGTCTAAGAATATGTCATGTATGTACTTGAACTGTTTGTTCTCGAGCTCACTAAGAATGTAAGCATGGCTCAGTGTCCCAGCTCTGGGCCTTAGAGACTCGGCTCACTCTCTTTGGTAATGAAAACATGAAAAACTGTGGACAATATTTACATGTCCCTCCAAAAATGACACATTTTATTTTGGTCTTCAGTGACCTTAAGTGTTTGAGATACAAGATAGCTAAGAGTGGGTGGATGTTTTGAAATAATCTAACGGAATTCTTTAAAACTTAATAGAATATTTCATGTAAATTGTTGTGTGTTCATCTTTGCCATGTAATATGATTTTATATATAGAAGCCAAGACATGTAATAATCTATTAATTAAAACTAAAATTCATAATAGGTAAGTTATATATGATGAATAAGTTAACTATGCCAGAGATAAATACAGATACTAAGAATTTCATTGTCATTTCCTTTTAACTACTTTAGCTACTTTTTCCATAGTCAATTATTTCCTAATCATAAAACTATGTTTCTCTCTATCTCTTTAAAGGGAGGTAAAAATAACTTTAATTATGCTAAGAAATTAATTAAAATTTACTTATAACTCTAATTGAAAAGTTAAAAGCAAAGTATTAAAAATAACCATAACTATTGGCAGCAAATATGGCTGTTGACTATTGGACTTCAGTTCAGCAACCTTGGTACTTGACTTCTGGTTCAGAAAGAATTCAGAGCCAAGACTCAAACTATAAAGAGAAATTTTATTTAGAAAGTCACAGAGATAGAAGGAGTGAGCTATAGAAGAAATGGACTTGGGAAACAAGTTACAGAGGCAAAAGAAGAAATATTGGAGCTTAGGAGAAAGAAAGAGGCAAAGAAACTCATCTGGGGAAGGGGTGGGAAAGGCATGGCTTGCTTCATAGAGAGAGCTGGCACCAGGTCCTCCATCCTAAGGGCTTTTACCTGGAATCCCAAGGGAGGATTTCAATAGAATATTCATCAGCTTTCCAGGTGTGTCGGTTCAGGATCATGGTTTCCACTGATTGGTCAGTGCCAGGGCAGGAGGCCATTAGTCAATACAGCTGGTTCCGAAGTCAGCCATGGGATCCCTTGTCTGCTTTTGCTGCTTTTCTGAGCCTGGAACTGACACACAACTGAGGCCTAGATGTTATCTCTAGGGCTTAATGCTTAAGGGAGTGGTCATACTGGCCCTGCATGGGAGTCTCATGAGGCCACATCTATGCTATTGCAAAAAGAAAAGGTAAGATTTTCTTTTTGGGGGGCCATGTAATATTCCATTGTGTAAAGGTACTACAGCTTTTCTTTTTTAACACATTCACCTATATATATAAAAGCCTAATAGGCAAATTGTTCAACTGGAAGACCAGGAGTTCGATCGCTCACTATGGCATGTGCTGACCACCAGGGGGTGCTGCAGAACAAAGGAAGGCCCTGGCAAGCAGCCGAAAGCCCCAATAGGGACCATACCCTTGCAAGAATTTTGTGCACTGGGCCTCAAGTCTAGAGGTTGTAGCACACTGATTCAGTTATCATTTTCAGGGGGTCAAAGATGCAAATGGTTCTCAACAACAGAGCTCAGGTGATAAACATAATAACTACTACAAGGTCCAGAATAGTATTGCTATTAAAATGGGTACTGACAGAGAAAATCTATTTGTGGCTTATCTTATTCTCATGCATATAGAATCTAAAATTCTTTAGATACCAGTCATTCTATATAATAATGAAAGGAGAAATACAAATAGTTCACATCGGCTTTCTGTTTCTTCCCCTGCCTTATTCTCTGATCTTTCCTTCTCACATTATCTATGAGGGACATACTGAAGTATTGGCCTAAATATTGCATTCCTCCCTATAATCCTGATTCAGGCTGAGCCTCTCCTAGATATAATTAGAACTTTCATTGATCTCCTTTCAAACCCTGTGCCTGCCCAGTTGATGTGACTCAGCGGTTGAGCAACGTCCTATAAGGTCACGATTAGATTCCTGGTCAGGGCACATACCTAGGTTTCGGGTTTGATCCTCAGTAGGAGGTGTGCAGGAAGCAGCCAATCAATGATTCTTTCATCATTAATGTTTCTCTCTCTCCCTCTTCCTTCCTCTCTGACATCCATAAAAATATATTAAAAAAAAAAAAAAAAAAAAACCTTTACCCAATTAGTGGTCAGATTGACAACTATCACTTTATGGGAACAAAGAGATTTTCTTGACCCTAACGCAGGCTCAGTTAAGCCCCAGAACAACCACTGAGTGACCTTACCCTCATTATAATAGTAAAAACCACGCCCTGGAGTGGAGATTTAACATGCTAATGAGGCACGCAGGCATGAAGAAGCACGTGGCTCCAGTGCGCAAGTGCAGAAGAATCCTGCCTCTGCCTACTTAGGCATCACACTTAGACCCTGTCTTTCCACCTCAACTTCTTTAAAACTGTTTCCCAGCTTTTGGTTTGGGAGCAGCAGCCATTTCCTTTTCCCTCCAGATGCTGTTTACCTTGTAGTCATGAGCTTTTTAATAAACCTCTCACCAGAGTACTTTTTGTAGTGAACTCTTTTGATTTTCACCTCTGCTCCACACACTGGTAGCAATTACACTTGCTTTCATTACTACCTGTGATATTTTTCTTCCTCTGTTGTTTATTGGGTTAATACCTCACTCACCCTCCACCCAAGAGTCAAATATTTTGTGAAACTTCCTCTGAACTCACTCTGACCCTTCTCCATTGCCATCCTGGCACTTCAAGCCAACTTTTTTGTTCAAGGGGGTGGTGTCGGGTGGGCGTCATATCACAAGTTGTACATAGTAATTGTCACTTTTATTATATACATATGTTGTTTTGCATATATGTTTACCTACTAAACTGCTGGTTTATGAGAGGGGTTGGGCTTTTCCCTTCCATAGATCTAGTGCTTTGAGCAGTAAATGACAGGATAAGTACTCAGTTGACTGAATGACAAATTATCTCACTAGTGGAAACCTTTTTTGACTACTTTCTCTGGTCACAACATCCTAACAGAACTACTTTGCTGGCAAAGACTATTACTCTTGCATTAGATATGAGTTACCATCATGATGTTTTAAAAGTTAAGAAGAGTTCATCTATTATTTTTTTTCGCCATTAAGATTTGCTTTTTAACTGGAATCCATATTGTCTTTTCCTGATAATTTTAAGAGAACAAAGTTATAAGAAAGACTTGTCTTGTTGATATCCTATCTGCATTTAACCTTGGTAAATTATTTTTTCTAAACATTCTTTAATCCAGTACCCTCCCCCCTTTTTCATCCATATCCCCATCCCTCTCCTTGCCTTTTCTTCCTCTTCCTTCTCCTCCTCCTCCTTTCGTCTGTCTTTTTTTTTCTTCTCTTTCTTCTCCTTCGACTTCTTCTTCTCCTTCTCTTTGTCAAACTGTCCAGTTTACTTGTGTACTGGATTTTCCTATAGATCCCCTCTTTTCTCTACTTTGCTCTGCCCCCAAAAGCTCTTCATTATTTAACTTTGTCCATCACTGTGGACCCCCAAACAACATCATCTCCCAAAAAAAAGACTCATTTTGACGTAAATAATATGAGACAATGGGCTCATAACCACAAATTTTACTGGTTTTACCATGTGCCCATGCTGGCTTGATGTAACAATGTCATGGCCAACTAAGGACTCAGTTAACTCACCAAATGGAAAACAACAATCTGTAGATTGGAGTTCTGTATTACAATACAAGTGATATGAATTAAACAGTGCTTACTATGTGGGCCCATCATTCCCATAATCAGAATATATGGGAAAAGGGACTAAAAGATAGAGGTAAGAATAAAATTTTCATTATTACCAAAAAATCACTTGAGAACTTTATTTCCATCCCCACAACCTTGGGTTAAGCGGATTTGGAGTTGTATTCTTTACAAAGAGATGATTTCATGAGGGAACACAGCCATTGTCTATTTAATTGGAACCTTACACTTTCTCGTGGCCATTGAGAGCTCCTTATACCATTGAACCCATCAAAAGAAAATGAAGTCACATATTAAGTGAAGTGACTGATCCCAATCACAAAGGTAAAATTGAGTTCCTGCTACACAATTGGCACAAGGAGGTCTATGTGTAGAACCCAGGGGATTTACTGAGGTGTTTATTGGTACTTCCTTTCCCAAGAGCCCCAGCCAGTGGAAACTGTAGGAACACAGTAAAGACTGGACCACCATGGGCTGAGCTAATATAAGGTTATCTGACCAAGTAAATAACTCCACAAGCTGAGGTGCTGGCAGAGGTAAAATCAAACGGACTGAGTAGTGAAGAAAATGGTGGTAAGTACCAATTAGGCCTCATGACCAGAGTCAGAAATGGGGATTGCAGCAGTAAGGTGTTATGTTAATTATTTTTTTACTTTTTGCCTCCCCTTTCCCTTGGCTTCTATGAGCACACTGGTGATAACTTCTGTTTTAAGTTTCAGGTGGACAAATCACTGAATTGCCATCAACATAGATGATGGCAATTTGTATTATTTATGTGAACAAAGTACAAGAATGCATGCAGAAAGGTGAACTCTGCTGGATATATCCCATTTGTTTGTCCAGATCCACTCTCCATCTTTCTCTACCCTGTTCTGTGCCTGAGAAGCTCCCCTACATAAAAGACATCCATAACCTCGCTCACTTTCTGGCTATCATTTGGGTCCAGTTAATGGGAGTCAAGAGCAGATCAGAAGAGGGATAGGAGTGAAGTAAAATATTTATTTTTTAATTTCTTTCCTGTTGGTTGACTCTGTCCCTCTATCAACGGCCACAGCTCCTATAGGATAACTCTTTTTTTTACAGTTTTTCTTCATTCTAGTAACCATTCTTCTTATCACTTTGGTGACCTTTAAGGCTTGAGGTATAAGCTTACCCCCCATTTTACTAGCCCAAGGATATTATTTCACCTTAAGTTGGTTTCCCTGAACGTGGTCCAAATATTGGAAATCACCACTTCTTCTTTAATATTTCTTTTATTTCCATCTCCTTATGCCAAAGAATTGACTGACATGCAGTTTTCAACATTCAGAAATTATGTCTATACCTAAATCATATTTACCAAATACTCCATTTTCTTTTATACTAATAATGTTTTTCCTTTATACTATTAAAGTGGGAGTAAAAATATACTACCAAAAATAAGTAAATAAACCCATACAAATGCTAAAATTGGAAAGGTTAACAAAATTTTAGAAGACAGTAAGCAAATACGGTTGTATAACCTAAATCAAAGCAATCACATCTTACTACATGCATGAGTGAAAGTTATAGGTGAATGGAACTGTTCTCAGTGGTGAAAAAATAAAATAAAATGTCTCCAGGTGTGGAATTATGAATGACAGAGAGCAAGAGAGAACTCCAGGTGGCCTAGAGTGAATTTAAGGAAAGAAAGAAAAAAACCATTTCTAGAACTGCTGCTTCATTCAGCTGCCACCCTCTCCTCCGTGTGTGCAGAGCAGCTCACCATCGTCTCTGTCCCAGCTCAAGATCTCACCTTTATCTGAGCAGAAGATTCTCTTGGATGCTCCCACGTGGCACTCGCAGTGCTTGAAAGGAGAGGCAGAGACTGACTCTGGATCTGTTCAATGGAGCTGAGTGTTGGGAATGGAGAAAGAGACGCAGTTCTACTCAGAACAAAAGCAATCCAAGCACTCCACCCCCAAAGTAAAGTCCTCCACCCTATGGTCATGGCCAGCTTGCCTGCACTAATGAGAACCTTGAATCTAAAGAGAGGCTTGCCTGGCAGCAGGACTGGCTCAGTCAGGCCTTAGGACAACAGACCTACAGATCTGCAGAGCAAACCCTGCTGGCAAAGAGATTCATTGGCTTGGCAGCTAAGTATTAGTGATACACTGAGACTCACCAGTCACAAAATCTGCGCAGAGAAAACCGAGTAATCACAGAAGAAGTGGAGATAATGCAAAAAATATAAATAACTTTTAGAAATCTCTATTAATAACCTCAGAGAGATTTGGGAATGCTGCATGCCTAAAATAAGAGTGGGCTTCCATTAAAAAAGGCACAATGAAAGAACAAGTAATTTTGATAAATTTAAAGTATAATTGCCAAAATTAATTGAAATGATCAATAAGAATACTTAATAAAATGGGAAATTACAATAGTGCAGTGTGCAGTGAAGGCCTGGGGAGGAGGCGGGAGTGGGGAGGAGGGGCCCATTGAGGGGGGAGGGAGGGGGACATCTATAATACTTTCAACACTAAAGATAATTTTTTTAAATGGGGAATTTTGTATTACCAATCTGGAAGATAATGACCAGGAAGTCTTCCAGAATATAAAATTTAAGACACTAAAGATGGAAAATGTTACAAAATGTAAATGCCAATCAGTTATATGCAGAAGTTCCAACACATATCTATTGGAAGACCATAAAGGAAGAAGAAAGACAATTGATGGGTATAAATTGTCACAGGATATTAAATATTTATTAATATTATAGATTAGGCAACATACTGGAATACAAAGAAAAATAAAATGACTCAGCTTTCAAGAGGTACACAAGTTAGTACATTATTAATGACAAATAGTGGCATGCTGGCAATCCGTACTCTATTACTGAGATCCCTTCTCTGACCATTACCACTTCAGAGATTTTTGAACTGTCAATCATGGTAATCCCACACCAGCTTTCCAAACTATAAAAACAAATGAACAAATAAAATAATAATAGTTTGGATCCTTGAACATGAATCAGCATGGTTGAGATTATTAAAATTTTCAATACTTCATTATAGTGCTTCTAGATCTTTCTTCTATGAGACACCTGAGCAACCACTTGAAAGAAGCAATGGGACCACAGGACTGGAGAAATTCAGAAGGATAAGAAGACAAAATAGAGAGATATCCTTGCAAATTATATGCTCAGTTGTGATCATACAGAGGGAGAAGAAATTGGAAAAACATCTTTTGTTGTGATGCTCACAAACTCAACCTATAACCCACCAAGGGGATTTCACTGTGTGATCTTTGAGGGGGAAAAAAATGAAGTTACTAGTTCCATAGCACATTACTGAGACGTTTAAAAATTAACAGTTATTATACAACTCAACCTTGTCCAGTAATATTACTCAGTGTTAAAAGTGGCATGATTTTATTGTAGACACATTTATTCCCAGAAGTGACATGCTTGCAAATAGGAACTCTTTCGGTTAATTAATTTCTTTGAATCATGGGATTTAAGGGACTCAATAAGCATGAACAGGAAAAACATGTAAGTCAGTAAAATATTAACCACTGTGTTAGACCAGGAGTGACATTGTTAAACAATGTTTTATGCCCCATTAACCTGTTAAATTTTCTTTCAACACAAGCTTACTAACCAATTGAAAGCCTTGATCACATACTGGAAATTCAGATCATATATATTCAAGCTATAATCTCTCTTTGTCCCAATGAGCAATATATAATGGCTTAAAAAGCCTGGTTGTCATGGCTCAGTGGTTGAGCATTGATCTATGAACCTGGAGGTCACGGTTCGATTCCCAGTCAGAGCACATGCCTGGGTTGTGGGCTCGATCCCCAGTAGGCAGCGTGCAGGAGAGAGAGGATCAATAATTCTCTCTCATCATTGATGTTTCTATCTCTGCCTCTCCTTCCTCTCTGAAATCAGTAAAAAAATATGTATTTTTTAAAATACTGTTTAAAAAGTAAATGTAACATAGAAATGAGGCCAGTTAAGTGGAGGATTTAACTTAAATTTTTTCATAAATCACTTTCTTACTTCAGTTGGTAGTTACATTTGTTTTGTGCTTTCTATGAAGTTGCTTCTTTCACGATTTAATTGCCTTATGTAAATGACTATAGCAGAAGTTATATAATCACAATCTTTTGAAAAGTAGTGTATCAACATGTGCACATTCTGCCTTAACCTGTAAAAGAATTTTCTATGAAACAATGCATCTTTTAAAAGCATGTAAAAATGATGGCTCACTGAACTGCCATTAAAATATAAAATATTTCCTGAACCAAATACTTCACAGGGATTACCATCTTAAACCTATAAATTAGATACTATTATTATTATTCTGTTATTCTCATGTTGCCAATGAGGAGTCAGGCTTAAGAGGATCTGTGACTTGCCAAGGCCACACAGCTAGCAAGAGATAGAATCAGAATTTCATCCACCAGGCAGTCAGATTTCAAAGCTCTTAAACAGCACACATGAGATATGTTCTCATGCCACACTAAATAGTGGCAACTCCGATGTAATAAAACTGTCTTCATATGGTAACCATATTTTGTTTAAAAATACACATGCACACAAACACACATAAGAAAATGATTAAATAATACACACTAAAGTAGTAATGATTATTATTACTGAATAGTGAAATTATAGGTAACCCTTTTTATTTTGTTCTTTATGCTTTTTTATGGTTCTAGCTTTCTACAATAAATATTTATTCTTTCTAATAGGTATTTTATTAATTAGCTCAGACATATTGAAATCATTGTCAACCTTTCCTTATGCTGTTACCATTAATAAATTTTGTGTGTAATCTTTGATGATGTAAATATATCATTGCAATATAAACAAAATGATATTTTTATTTGAGCTAGTAAAGTCTAGTTTAATGACTATTTTAGAGTTATTAGAATTACTAAGAAGTATTCTGGTCTGAGGACATTTTTCCCACTTGTCAATTATGTGCTTGCTCTAGGGAATAAATATTATTCAACTATAACTTCAACTACTATTGGATTAGTTTACAAACCAATGTCCCTGAACAGTATCCACTTGTCTTGAGATTTAAGTAAGATATATTAATTAGCACACTGCCTGACAGAATAAACACACTAAATACTAGCTAAGTACATAGCTGCACACATTTGAAAAGAAGCATCCAAAATATTAAGTATTTATTCTGGGAAAATGACATTTTTATTCTCTCCATATTTTTTTATTTAATGGAAGTTCTCTGTATTTTCTCAACTTAATGGAACTCCGATTTGTTTAACTCTTATTTCCCCCTCTAAAGCATCTTGTACTAGTTTGCTTCCACACTGCTAACCTCTTCATTTGAGTTTTAGTTCCCAAGTCAATATGTTTTCCTTATACTGGCTTATTCTATTCATCCCTGCTATATTACTTATGTGCATTAGTTTATACATAACAGTTGAAATATAATTAGAAGAAAAATCATTTTACTAAAAAACAATTAAATAATTTAGGAAACCTATATAAAATGCATTTCTAAAAGAATTGCTTTTGGTTTTCAGTGTGAACAATTAAAACAGCTTTCAGAAAAAAATTAAAACTTAGGAAAATTCTATATTTAAATTGCCTATATTCTGATTTTACTTTTTAAAAATGTCAAAGAGGTCTTCTATGGATATGAATATCTACTGTAATAAAGAAAAAATATTTTAAATATATATGAAACATGACTAAAAATAACTGTTACTATAATAAAATACTTGATACTCTATATTTTATCCTTAAAAATAATCGTTTCCTTAAGCTAATTTTTGAGGGCAGTATGCTCATTTTAAACCACTACTTTCTTATTATGTTGCAAGAATTAACACCATACGCCATGTACATAAAAATAAATTACAGTGAATACGGATATCAACTTAATTGAAAGAACAAATTTTAAGATTACCAAATACAAGATTGACTCATTTATATAATACTAATTATATCTGTGACTTTCATACATTTGATTCCATATTTAACTCACTTCCAAAGACATGAATTTTACAACTTAATAAATATGGAAAAATCATTCCCAATGCAATTTTCATTTTAAATACAACTTTGAGAAATTATAATATACCACAAAAAGAACTCTTGTAGGCCTCACATCAAAAAGTGTTTCCAAACTAGTGTGTTGATGTGGTAAGTTTAAATAAATGCTAACCATCCGAATTGAAAAGAGAGAGCCCATCCAACCCACATAAGTTAAACAAATTATGGATAGCTTTAAGATAAATGACCTTGAATTTAATATGATTTTTATCATTTAAAAAAATTAAAACTTTCAAAAACATTTAGATATATACATCATCGAAAAATTTACTTTCCTGCATTAATTACATTTTTAACATCTAATATATTCAATAGAGATTAGCATAATTGGTTGTGACATCAAATTCTAAACAGAGTCAATTCATTGGAATTCTATTTCAATTCTGAAATAATTTCTGATTTTCAGTCATTTTGTGTTTGAGAGTACCATTTAGCTGAAACATCTTAGTGGTTCTTAAAAGTTATTAATAATTCAATTTTATTTTTCTTTAAGCAGTATTTTCCTAACCCTATTCCCTTTGAAAATAAACTTAAGAGTGAATAGTTATACTCAGTGTTATATGAGAAAACATCATACATAGGTTAGTTACATATAAGAATCCCTATTCTGAGCTGTGAAATGTGTGTACATATCTTTTCTGTTCTGTTTCTATCAGATATTGAAATACTAGAATGAGAAGAAAATAGATAAAAGGCTTTTAGGAAAAAGTGTGGCCTACACGTGTTAAGAAAGGAGTTATCAAAACAAAAGAGTGTGTCTGTACAAATGCTTAGAAAAGCGCCATAGAACGATGGAGGCAAGGGATGGAAACATTAAAACTCACTGGGCACCTTGGGAGGGTCCTACAAACCAACTTTCTATTTTGAAAAATCAAGCACATTTCTCGCCTTGGGTTTTTTGTTTTGTTTTGTTTTGTTTTTGTTTTTAATAAGGGCTGCATCTCAGGGATTGAAAAGTTGATGAGAGAATGCTTCTTCATAGAACTCTTTCAGTTAATGCAGAAGACACGCTAGAACTAGAATATCACCATTTGACATAAAACTGTGGGAATGCAATCAGCAAAATCTAGACTGAAAAGTTCTGCAGCATTTGATCAGTTTCCTCCAATAAATTTCAGGGACAGAAAAAGAATCTATAGACTAAGAGCTTGGAAGACACAGGAACCAAGTAACAATTATAATGCGTGGGCGTATTTGGATCCTGAATTAAACAAATTTTCTTTTAAAGTTATGAGCCAATCAAGAAAATCTGGGCACTGATTGGATATTTGATTGAGGCATTGTTCTCTCTTTAAAGTGCGAAGATTGTATTGTTTTGATGTTTTTTAAGACTGTATATCTTTTAGAGATATACACGGAAATATTCATGATGTTTGGCATTTCCTTCAAAAGAGCCCATCGTGGGAGAGAGGGTGAGGGGACAGATGAAAACACAATTGGCCATGCATTGAGAATTGCTGGAAATGGTGAGGGATACGTGAGGGTTTATGATACCATTCTCTCTACCTTTGTGTATGTTTGGTACTTTCCTTGTTAAAAAAGCTAAAGAAAGAAAGAGCTGTGGCCTATATGCTAGGCTCCTTTCACACCATAAATCTGAAAGTCCTTCATATAGAGTGTGTGTGCTCGGGGATGCCAAAGAGTGCATTAAAATATCTTGGCTCTAATTGGGGCCTCTGTAAATGTCAGCACATTTATCATGTTGTTTAGGCGCCACACTACTTAAAACCACAGCAAAGGACTTATCTCCTTTGAGGTTGTGTTTGGGGTCAAAAGCTTCCCCTAAAATGTTCCAAGTTTCAAGTTTCTCTCTATTTTATTCAGTCTTAATCAACATATGTGGCTTTTTGGTCCCTCTTACATACATTAATTTAAAGTAAATTAATTAATGATTTATGAAATGTAAAGTTACTTAGTTTATCGATGATGCTATCATTAAAAAGTTATTTGAATAAAAGGACAGTGAGTTAGGGTGAAATTTGCTTTCAAGAAAACATAAGAAATAATTACTTTTCAAAAGAAAACTCAATATTTTATTAGAACCATAACAAAATAAATAAGAAAAGGTATCATGACAAGGGCCAAATGATTTTAAAATGCATGTGTATTTGCCAATCTTATAAGAAAATCACCAAACATGACATATTATGAGGCTCTCTGCACAAAAGACTTTCTACGTTGATTTTCCAATTGTAGTTCATTATTGCTATGGTTATTGGCTAACTCTTCATGTTGGTGAAACCTGTTTCCTTTGGGTATTTAAATCATTGCTGAGGCCACTAAAATTAAAAACAAGTAATACAAATTATCATTATATATTAACTCACTTAATAGATGCAATGCAATATTTCCTCTACTTCCTGGGTTCCAAGCTACTCTAAGAGGCCAACCTATGAGGAATGCATATAGTTCCATCTGAATAAAAAATAAAAAATAACAAACATGAGGAAAGTCTCTCTTAATTATGCATAATCCCTTTTGGTTCTTACAGGAATAATTTAAAATAAATATTAACTGATATCAATTCCCTTGAAAGTTCCTGAGTAAATTTTCAAGCAAATTAAAATATTTCTCCAGTAAAGCAGATATCATGAGTAATTAAAGGAAAGCAGAATACTTATGAAATTTTTATTTGTTGAGGCAAGCTCATATATGTGCAACAGTCAGGCCAAAATAACCCAGGATAGGTTGTAATTAAGAATTGAATATTATGGTGCAGTCCATAAGCGTTCTAGAAATTCAAAGAATCTAAAGGACACTAGTAAGATATGGAAGCATGATCACATCACTCATTTTTAGGCAGATGAGCAGCTAATTCATGGAGCGACTTGTGCAAATCACACTTAGAAATGAGGGAAGAGAGAAAAGAGTGATGTGTTTACTTATGAACTGCTAGGTACTGAACACCATCACATTGTCAGTTTACGCACCCATCTCTGTCTAAACTTGTTTTTTCTTTGTTTAATAACAAACACCACAAACTGTTTTGGCAGTGCAGGGCAAAGGATAGACAATAAATATTTGTTGAATGAAATGAATTTTTACAATCAAATTTTACAATATACACTCTCTGGGGTATGTTGCATGACTTTCACTGAAGCAAACTGTCCTTACTGAGCTAAGTCTCTCCATAGAAAACTCAGCTTGGTCTCAGGTAATTGGTCACAATACTGGCCTCATCACACTGCAAATCCTCTCATGCGTGACACTTGCTTCCTCTTGCAGAGGAATAGTCTGATCTATATTATTGAGAACTGCCTCTTCCATTGTGTGTTTCCTTTCTAAGCTTACCAGATAAAACATAGGGCATCTAGTTAAGTTTGGATTTCATATAAAAATAAGCAATTATTTAGGAGAAGTATGTCTCATGCAATACCTGGAATACTGTGCAATGCTTGGGACATACATATACTAAAAATACATTCTTTGTTAATTTGAAATTCAAATTTAACTGGATCAAGTAATATTTTTGTTTGTTAAATCTGGTAGCTCTATTCAGCTATTCAGGTCATGTCCGTAAACTTTATTGGAATTGGCAGGACCGTGAAACTTTTACTGGCTTTGTATTCTGACGAAGCAAGTCTAGCGGGTGGAGTATTATGACGGTTCCACTCTTCTCACTTATTGTGAACGTGATTGAAATACTTTAATCGTTTACAATATTAACGTAAGACTATGGAAGGTGGGGGTGGGTGGGTGGGTGGGTGGGAAGAATCTAACCAAAAACTTGTATGTATATATGCATAACTCGTGGGCACAAACAATGGGCTGGGGACTGGGGGCGGACTAGAAGAGATCAATGGGGCGGGGGAGAGAAGGGGAACATATGTAATACTTGCAACA
Source organism: Myotis daubentonii (assembly GCF_963259705.1). Lineage (NCBI taxonomy): Eukaryota > Metazoa > Chordata > Mammalia > Chiroptera > Vespertilionidae > Myotis > Myotis daubentonii. The sequence goes on along the minus strand of NC_081842.1, from coordinate 10,540,417 downwards.
ATAAAGATTTCTTTTAAAACCAGCATGTTTTCATAACAGTGTCTATCCTTTACCATCAAGTTATTTCTGTGTGTGAGTTAGAAATGGTGAATGAATGATATCTCAGATTTCTAAGAGAGACATAAACCATACTTTTAATCTCATGATCAAACTGAGAAGGGAGAAAAATGTGGAAAGTCCGTGTGTGCGTGAAGAGAGATGGGGTGGAGCTCAATCAAATAAACTGGTCATAGGATTAATTAAGTATGCTCAGTACATAGTGATTTTTTAAAAACTTCAGAACATTCTTGACTGTAGTTAACTCAGACACAATTCACTAATGAGCAGTTTTCCCAGCCCATAGCATATGTTTGAAAGTGTAGAGCCAGAAAAATGATGATTCACATGCTATCAGTGGAGGTTTAGCCCACGTAATAGTGATTAACAGGATTATTTTTAACTTTCCAATCTTCAAGCATTTCTAATGCATCTCTGAAGTTTTTATGCAACCGAAACCTTTATTGCTATGTATGTATGAGAGGGTATTTTTCTATTTTGAATTTTATTCTTGGAATTCCCTAGAATGTGCTCTTCTAAATGTGTTGCCTCTGCTCTTAAATATAACACAAATGTTTGATAGAATTCTCTATATTTATTATGCATACTTGTACTCTATGATGACTCATTATGATTTGGACTTTGCCATGATGGGCTGTGCCTTGCATTTTTCTGGAAGAGAACGTACCGAGGAAAGGGGGAAAAGAAAGCTTTGTGTCTCCTTTGCCTCCCATGCTTGCTCCATTCTTATTACAAACATGGCAGAGTGCAATCACCTTGTGGAATGTTTTCATTCAGCGGAGTACTGTGCCATGGACACCCTGACATATTCCAGGGCGTACTTTGTGGCTCCGTCACCTCCTTCTTTCAACACACCATGCAGATGTGCCGCTGGCGCTGTTGCATGACTAATTTTCAAGTCTACATTTGGTCTTAAACTGTGAAAAATAGCAGCATAGTCTTAATAGCTTTGATTTTGAACAGCCATAACAAGGTAATCATTTCATTTACGTAGTAAGGTATATTATACCCAGAGCATATAATCTCTTAGAAGTGCTAACCAAAACACATGTTAAAATGTTTTAAAAAACCAGGCAAGTTAAACAAATGAAAATCCTCTCTTCAGTGGAGCTAAACCAATAACTGAGGCATGTCTTCCTAATGCACAGCATTCCCTTTGCCCCCATTGAGAAATAAACTCAATGATGCCTGCAATATAATAAATCTTATGATATATGCCATTAGCATAGAGTAGTACATGTTGGTTCTTTATCTCAACAAATATTTACTAAGCATCAACTATGTTTCAGGCTCAGATTCATCAGTGAAGTAGACAAGAAGTGCTTTCATGAGGTTTAAGTTCTAGCAGCCATATCTATGTGTAAGAAACCCCGGGAGCTAGCTAACTTCCCCACTGGACAGTCAACCCCTGGAGGCTGAGGCTTTTTATCCCATCACTAAGAATATGTCCTAAAACAGATGACCAGCTCTATATACCTCTGTTAAGTTAATCTGTTGATCAAGAAATAATATCAGCCCTAACGGGTTTGGCTCAGTGAATAGAGTGTCGGCCTGCGGACTGAAAGGTCCCAGGTTCGATTCCAGGTCAAGGGCATGTACCTTGGTTGCAGGCACATCCCCAGTAGGAGGTGTGCAGGAGCAGCTGATCGATGTTTCTCTCTCATCAATATTTCTAAATCTCTATCCCTCTCCCTTCCTCTCTGTAAAAAATCAATTAAATATATTAAAAAACACACACAAAAAAAAAACAACAACAGGGAGATCATTGAACATGCACTTCCCTCAAAAATAAAAAGGAATAATATCATAATAAAAATTCAAATCTCTGTCTCTTTTTACCTTCTTTCCATGTTTATCTTTTTGCCATTGAAATACAAAGATTTAAGAGAGTAGCAAATCACTTATTCTCTCCGGGTCTCATGCGTCTAGTTGATCACTAGAATGCCTTCTACCAAATATTTTGAAACATTATTATTCACATTCCTGATGACTCACCTCATTCCTCAAATGATATATACATGAGTTCTTTCAGCCTCTGGGAATATTGGACAACACAAACAAATGTCAGAGTGAGATAAATAGGAGAAAGTATGAGGCTGTTAAAGACACAATGCAAAGTGTTTCTTTTATATAAGACATAAGCATGCCTTGCGTGTAGTATGATAACAGCAGAACTAATTTGGTAATAATCACCATTTCTGGAAACACAATTCAGAGAGCAAACACATTTTAAAAAATGTATCATCTTTTGCCTGGCCAGTGTGTCCAGTGATTGAGTGTCTACCTATGAACCAGGAGGTCAAGGTTTAATTCCTGGTCAGGGCACATGCCCAGGCTCCAGGCTCAATCTCTAGTGGGGGGTGTGCAGCCAATTGATGATTTTTTCTCATCATTGAGTTTCTCTCTCCCTCTCCCTTCCTCTCTGAAATATATACATATTAATGTGTCATCTTTTATGAAAGAGGATAACAGAATTTTAGACCTAGGATGAATATGGGAATTGACAACCAAAATGATAAAATGAGTGTGGTAACTGTGCAGAACCTGGGGAGAAAGTGAATATTTTTGTGAGCCCAAACATGTTTTTGGCTCCAGAAGCAGAATTCATTTAAATGAAAAACATTGTAATGGCTGGTTCCATATAACAAGTGTAATATGTCCTGGCAGGCAGCCTATAGTAACAGCGGTGGCCTGATCCAGTTACCGTGAATTTTATTAAATGAAGAATTCTGCTTAACATATGCTTTCACTCCCCCTGCTATGTAAGGAGCGAGTCTCTGAAACAAAGACATTGTTGTTTTAGTAATATCATTTTTGAATTATTGTATCTGAATATAATATAAGCTGTTCTTAAACTTGAATCGGCTTTTGCAAAATATTGAATTGAGGTTTGGGGAGTTAGGTTTTAAAGTGGAAGAGATCCAAGGAGTACATAACAGTAGAGACAACATCCTTTGCAGTGGTTCTCAACCTGTGGGTTGCAACCCCTTTGGCGGTCAAACGACCCTTTCACAGGGGTCGCCTAAGACCAACCTGCATATCAGATATTTATTTACATTAGGATTCATAGCAGTAGCAACATGACAGTGATGAAGTAGCAACGAAAATAATTTTATGGTTGGGTCACAACATGAGGAACTGTATTTAAAGGGCCAGAAGGTTGAGAACCACTGCTTTAGGGACAAAAGAGCTAATGCCTGCAACAGAGATAGTTGTTTGTAAAATAGGAATGAAGAAAACAGAGTATAGTATATAACTGAAACTGTGCATGTTTGCAAACCTAAACAAAATTTTTTAAATAATGCATCTATTCAAAATGCACCCCACTCTTAAGAGTAGGTCCTTATTAAAATTATATTTAGATGTAAGGAAGTAATTTTGATGCATTCATTAAGTTAGGACGCTGACTGCATATGCAGAGCTTTTATTAACAATGCAAATAATATGATGATATAAAAAGAAACATGTACTGTCAACAACACAGGATGAGAACCAAGAAGCTCTGTGGTTAATGAGTCTGAGGAAGGAAGTTGATCCAAACTTCGGTCTTTGAAGCTGCATAGGAATTAGCTATTCGGGTTGATAGTTTCATTGTTCACTTACCAGGCAGCCTTGAGAACTTAATAATGAACCACAGAGCCTATTTATAGAATTTTTAAAACATGGTCATTCCTGAGAGCTCTGGGCTGTTTATCGCACGCTCTCAGAGTTGACAAGGTCGCGCAGAATTCCTATGTGAAAAGAAACGGTAACCTCTAGGCCCAAATTCCCCAAGTTGAAGTGCAGGTACACTGGCATGAGAAAGTGATCAAAGAGCAGCCTGGGCGTTTTATCTTCCTTAGATCCTCCAAAACCTGGCTTTGAAGGCTTTTCCAGCTCCATGCAAGTCTGCCCCCCATCCATTAAGGGGAGATTGCTCCATTATCTCAACAGCTGCAAAGAGGGTTAAGTGAACTTACCCCAGTGTTCTAAAAGGAAACCAGACCCTTACAAGTGGCTACAATACACTTACTAACCCATGACCAGGTCACACAGAGAGGCTTATAAATTTCACCGAGAGTCTTCGCGGCATGCACTGTCCCTCCACTTCCCTTCCAGTCATCGACCACACTACGAACGTGTTTTCCTTTTGTAATAATGAACATCTGTGACAGCATCTTTGCCAAAACAAAATCAGGCAGATGATTCTGTGGAGTTATGCTAAACAATTTTTTAAACAGGTTCAGGTGTTTCTCTCTAAGGGAATACCAACTATCTCCATATCCTGGCACTTGTTTGAGAGAGAGAGAGAGAGAGAGAGAGAGAGAGAGAGAGAGAGAGAGAGAGAGATACAAAGCAAAGAAAGAGAGGCAGAAAGACAGGTCATCACTGTAGTCACCAAAAGCTAGTGAACACCGTTTTATAAATGATCTTTTTAACGAAGAATGTTTTCAATGCGAAACAGGGCCTGCTTTCTCGTTAAAAGAGTCTCAATAGACATTGTCTGAAGATGTTTTTGTTTCTGTCACTCAGATGAAAGCCAGCCCGCGCTGGTGTAGAACCTGCTGGAAGTGTTCTGTTCCGCGCGGTTATCAGCTCTGCTCCTGGCTGCAGTAAAATCCTGTGACACGCTGGGTTTCCACGTGCAGCGCAGGCTGCACAAACACACGGAGAAAGGAAACAAAAGGCTGACGCCTTCCCCTGCGTCACAAACGTGGAACAATTAAGATAGGCAAGCTGACTTTTCCATCACGGTTGAAAACTATTGTGTCTGATACTAATAATAGCTATGCCAGGTTCCTGTGGTTCCCTTATTCAAGGTGCATCTTTCTTTCTTCACTTTCAAATTGTCTGTGCCCTTTGGTTTTAAAAGTGTTTCTCATCGTCAGCATGCATTTAAAGTTTTATTCTCTTATCTAGTTTTTAAAGAGTTGCCGGTAATGGGATCATGCGTTTCATTTACTTTAAATATAATCGCTGATTTGTCACTAAGCCTGCTGGAGGGTCCCCCCGCCCCCCCCGCCTTAATTGGTGTTTTCTGTCTGCTGCTTGTTCTGTTAATTTTTCTCTCCTTCCTTTCCTTTGGATTATTCTTATTAATTCTATTTTTTTTCCTCTTCTATCAGATGTCTTTTCTATTCCTGATTTATATGTTATTGCCGTTGTGTCTTTTAATGCAATATTTTATTAACCACAAAGCATTATTTGTTATTGTTTTATAAATAAATATTAATTGAGATCAGTTGTACTCAAAAGAGGCAATTTTACTCCCCAAGGGATGACCTTTGGCAATGTCTAGTGACATTGGTTATCATAACTAGGGGTTTGGGAGAGATGAGATGCTACTGGCACCTTGGTGGGTAGAAGCCAAAGATACTGCTAAATGTCTTCCAAGGAACAGGACAGGTCCTCACAACAAAGAATATCCAGCTCATAATGCCAGGAGCGCTGGTGCTGAGAAACCCTGATCAGATTTACCCACCTCTACCGCTTTCTTTGTACTTCATTTTCCTTGCTTCTCATTCTTTCCATCTACACTCACTGTCCTTCTACCTGAAGGGAGTCTATTCTACCTGAAGTAAGGGTCTATTCTTAACAAACTCTCTCTCTCTCTCTCTCTCTCTCTCTCTCTCTCTCTCTCTCTCTTTCTCTCTCAACTTTTATTTAGTCTTTATTCTTGAAATTTATCTCATAAAACATGAAAATCTAGAATGGAAGTCTTTACACTGACTTGACAAATAAGCTGACAGTCTAATAGTCATTGTTTGAAAGAAAGGTTTTCCTTCTTTTTTTTTTTATTCTGTTCATCAGATTATTTATTCACTTGATTCTTAGATTCACTTGTTGATAGATGCATATTTGTTGTTCATAATTTGTATCTTTACCTTTTTCTTCTTCTTCCTCTTCTTAAAGGATACCTTTCAGCATTTCATGTAATACTGGTTTGGTGGTGAGGAACTCCTTTAGCTTTTCCTTATCTGTGAAGCTCTTTATCTGACCTTCCGTTCTGAATGATAGCTTTGCTGGATAAAGTAATCTTGGTTGTAGGTTCCTGCTATTCATCACTTTGAATATTTCTTGCCACTCCCTTCTGGCCTGCATAGTTTCTGTTGAGAAATCAGCTGACAGTCGTATGGGTACTCCCTTGTAGGTAACTGACTTTTTTTCTCTTGCTGCTTTTAAGATTCTCTCTTTGTCTTTTGCTCTTGGCATTTTAATTATGATGTGTCTTGGTGTGGTCCTCTTTGGATTCCTTTTGTTTGGGGTTCTCTGTGCTTCCTGGTCTTGTAAGCCTATTTCTTTCACCAGGTAGGGGAAGTTTTCTGTCATTATTTCTTCAAATAGGTTTTCCTTCTTGATATTTGACATCTTGCTGTGCCACTATGATGTATCTCCATGTGGATTCCTTAATATTTATTCTCCTGGGAATTCACTGGGATTTTTTGAGGGTGCATATTTCATCACTCTTGGAAAATCCTTAACTATAATGTCTCTAAATTTTGTATTTGTTCCATTTTATCCCTACTCTTCTTATTGAACTCCAATTAGACATATGTTGAAACTTATCAACAAGTGCCATATCACTCAACCTCCCTTTCATATTTTCCATCTATTTGGCTTCATAGGTCACATTTCAGATAATTTCTTCTGACTCAGGTCCTAAATTATGAATTACCTTTTTAATTGCACTGTTCTGATATTCAACCGAACCATTGAGATTTTACTATTGGCTATGTAATTTTTTTATTTCCAGAAATTCAATTTGATTTTCTTTTTCAAATCTGTTATACTACATTTTATATTTCTTATTTCTTTCAGATTTTAATTTCTTTCAAAGAATAAAAATAGCTATTATATTATCTGTAATCACTATATTTGAAACCTATACAGATCTGTTTCTGTTGTTTATTTTCTTTTTTTTCTTCTTTGCAACCATCTTAAAGGTGAGGTCATTTTATTATGAAATTTTTTTAACATCTATATCCCTTGAATGGAATTGATTCAGTAGTACTACTTGAAGATTTCAAGGTCATTTTCTCACCTGAGAGCTATGAAGTATGGATTTATTTTTTGAAAGAATACTGCAAAATTAAATGAACAGATCCTGGTAGGATTTCTCATAGACAGACAACAGTATGGTCATTACCAGTGGGAAAGGGAGGTGGGGGGAGGTTGGAGAGGGTATGGGAGGAATAAATGGTGATGGAAAAAGACATGACTTGAGGTGATGAACACATAAAACAATCATCTCCTTTTTGTTTTTATCCCGCTGTTTCTTGTTCATGATACTTTGTTTTATTGTGCACTTGGTTATTTTAGAAGGATATACTCATTTAAAAAAAATTGGTCTCTATAGATTAAAGTCACTCTCCTCAAGAGGATTTGGCTTTGTATCTGGTGACACTACCAGTCTGAGAATTTTTCTTTTCTTAAAAATATATTTTTATTGATTTCAGAGAGGAAGGGAGAGGGGGAGAGAGACATAGACACATCAATGATGAGAGAGAATCATGGACTGGCTGCCTCCTGCACGTCCCCTACTGGGGATTAAGCCTGCAACCTGTTCATGTGCCCTTGACTGAAATCGAACCCTGAACTCCTGGTTCATAGGTCCATACTCAACCACTGAGCCATGCTGGCCGGCCAGTCTGAGAATTTTTCAGTTCAACTTATAGTTTGAGGATCCTGGAAACACTCAATCCCAAACTTGGATGTAAACCCACAGATATGGCTTTCCACCTTTTCTTGTCTTTTATGCTCAAATAAGAAGTAAGAGAGTCTTTCCTTTAGTCCAGTGGTCGGCAAACTGCGGCTCGCAAGCCACATGCGGCTCTTTGGCCCCTTGAGTGTGGCTCTTCCACAAAATACCGACTTCTGCGCATGGGCCACGAAGTTTCAATCGCACTGTACATGCGGGTCCGCACGTGGTGTTTTGTGGAAGAGCCACACTCAAGGGGCCAAAGAGCCGCATGTGGCTCGCGAGCCACAGTTTGTCAACCACTACTCCATAAGAAGTGGAGGTTCTATAGAGACTTACTTGAGGCCACACTTACTAGTCCTCTGAGAGTGTAACCTTTCAACAGCAAGCTTAATGATAAAAGGATCTTCAATATATTTTCTAGCTTGGTGAACCTAGGACTTTGACTTTGTTCCTCTCTCTTTTCAAGGCTACCAAATATATACTCCAAATCTGCTTAGATGGCCATGCTGGTGGGGCACAAGTGGATTTGTTCCTATGTACCTTGCTCATATGCTTGGATTCCTGCTTTCCCTATAACTTTTCCCTGTCTTCCTCAATGACTCACCTGTTATCCAATAATTTTAAAGAGACATTTAAAATATATATTTGTTCTTCATTGTGAATAGCTTTTACAAAAGGATGTACCCAAATAATTAACCAATATCAAAGTAACTTTTAAAAACATATTTTATATGTAATGTTCAATAAATATCTATAGCTTGTCTATGATTATTAATTTTAAATATTCTTGGCAAAAAGTCATTGCTTATTGTACTAAGATGAAAAAACTCTCGAAAGATGATAATAAGTCTCAAAAGGATGACACTTATTATGACTTGAAGTTATTATGACACAAATGGCAAAATAAGGAAATTACTATTCACATGAATATATTATGTTGTCACAGTGAAAATTTAATTTCTCACTTAATGAAAGCTGTTAATTTCAGTTCACTTATGATGTAATGATAACAATAGCTACCACAGAGTCGGTGCTTGCCATATGCCATGAATGTGTATTATCTCTTTTAATCATCAAACCTTAGGAGGTAGATCATTTTATAGAAGGGGGGGAAAAAGAAGCAGAAACAGGGAGGTGAAATTACTTGCTGAAGATCACATCACCAGAAAGCAATGAAGACTGGATTAGCACCCCCACAGGTCTGATTTTTTGATCCCATGCTCATAAGCACATGAAATGATTTTTCTATGTGTTGGTTTCCATAGAAACAATAATATTATTAACGTACGGAAAACTGGTAAACCATGCAGACAATGATAATAACTTTTTATATCCCCGAAAAGCCTAATAAATATAAATTCATAACTTCGCTTTGCCCTGGAAGAGTATTTTAGGACAGAAACATTACTCTCTTCAAAATGTAATTATAAATCTAAAGAGACTACTTAATGTTGTATCTATTGTCAGAAAAATATATACTAAGATCACTAAAGTAAGGTAAAATTAAATTTTATAATTTTAACATATAAATAACTGTTTATCTAGCTTTGTATTTTTATAACACATTAGCAGAGATTTTATTTTTTTTAATTGTGACTTCTATGCAAACATTCAGGACTTCAAAACCGTTGCTTTGCAAAGGAACTCTTATCAAGAAGAATTAAACTTCACATAAAGAAAGAACTTTCTGAGTCATCAGTTTAGTAAAATGACAGTTACATAAGGGAGCATGGATGAATTGCTATTAAATCTAGCCAGGAAAAAACAGTGTTACACATCATGGAAAAGAAGAATAGTTGCAACAATTGTTTTATTTTTTATTTATAAATATAGCAATCCCCAGAGGGTTCCAATTGATTAAAAATCATGCGCATGTGTAAAAAAAATGGATTTTTCCCCAAGAATTTGGCTTGTATGAAGAAATTTTTGGTGCTTTAAGGGATAAGAAAAGGGTAGAGGAAATAGAACACTTCAATCACATTTTCCAAACCTTTTCCCAAATCCTCAAATACCAAGGTATTTGAATTAGTTCCTGCCATTTGGCTGGTGAGTGAATTGAAATTGTTTTGAAATCAATTGTTGTCAACAGACTCATTAATTTCCTAAGAATTGGTCAATAGTTTACTTTTCTGTTTTGAAAAACATTAATAAAATTGACTAAAAGAAGTTGGATTGGAATCTTGTTGATTGAATTAATTGTTTATGTTTTCCTTGAAATGTTGTGGGAGTAAGTGACCCAAAATGCAGTCAATCACTCTTTTTCCAGGAAAGTAAACTTAAACACAAATTTTTAACTTTACCTCTACTCTGGTAAGATCAAAATTTCTAACAAATATATTTGTTTTGCTTTTAGTCATGGGACTTTCTCTTTTAACTTTCTTAGCTTCTAGATGATATGCTTATTTTTAAATCAAAATAAACACTGAAACAAGACCAGGAATAGGAAATCAACTTTTGTTAAAACTGCAACATAGTCATGTTTCACTTTAGAAAATATAATGCCCAATATTAATGCTTTTTTAGAAAATTAAAGAACCACATACCTGATACATTTACTTTGAAAGACCAACAACCTCAATAGATAACTCAAATAATCTCAAAAGATGGTTTGACTGTGCCAACGACTTTGGAATATTAAGAACATACAGGTTTATTGTTGTTGTCAGCTTGTTCTTTTTTGTTTGATTTTTAAAATGAAGTTATTAGATTTCATTTTCAGTTAGTAACTCTGAAGAACGTATATTTTTATTTTTTACTTTAATCATAGCTCTGATAGAAAGACATGGCAATATAGTCAAAATCTTCAATTGCCCACTCATCCCCACTACAGGTTTTCAAGAGATATGTAGAGAAGCATTCAGATAAATTCACATGCCTTATACCAGTGATGGCGAACCTTTTGTGCTCGGCCTGTCAGCATTTTGAAAAACCCTAACTTAACTCTGGTGCCGTGTCACATATAGAAATTTTTTGATCTTTGCAACCATAGTAAAACAAAGATTTATATTTTTGATATTTATTTTATATATTTAAATGCCATTTAACAAAGAAAAATCAACCAAAAAAATGAGTTCGCGTGTCACCTCTGACACGCGTGTCATAGGTTCGCCATCACTGCCTTATACTAATGTGGTTTTGGTCCTGAGACCTGATAGAACAGATGGACTAAACCATAAGAAGCTTCCAGGATTCTATTCCTCCAGACTTGTAGATGCTTCTGGTTCTTTCCTCTTATAGTAGTCACAAATTCATATTTAAATACATATGATTTAAAGGGGCTCAGAAATTAAACTCCTAGGAAAATTACTCACAGAAAAAAATTGTTTCTTTATTCCACAGCTGAGCACCTAGTCCAAACTACCCCTGACTCACCTCTTTTGAATTGATCTTACCCTGCTGAGAATCATTTAAGTTTCTACATCATTCTCACGCGGACCAACGTCCTTACAATCTTTCACAGCTATTTTTGATAGCCTTCTCTCAACATTGCATTCCATCTCTGTCTTTTAAAACTGTCACATTTATGGCTGTCAAATTCATTTCTATAGCTCTGCATAAAGAAAAGACTAGTGGGAATCAGTAGTGGCTGAAATATTAAATCTTCCAGTTCAAAAAAAAAGGAAAGAAACCAAGAGAAGTTGTTTTAAGGCAGGAAGAGATGAGAGGCACAGGTGCAAGTTCTCTTTTGAACTCTTTGACTGGGACATTCTAGAAAGATAAATAGAACATCACTAGACATTCAGAATGTAAACCAAGAGATAGTTAAGGAATGGAAATAAGATTTTTTTAAATTTCTAAAGCATTCTCAATTGCATTCATTCAGGGGTACAGAATGTTAATAATCCTGCTTATTTCATAGGGGTCAATCTCCAAAACCTGGCTGCCAAAGAGGTACTTATAAAATGTTTGCTTAAATACCACTTCTTGCTTCCAGTTCTCTCAGAATTTAATTTGTTACTTACACCAAGGACATACCTGCACCTGAATATAGATTTTTTTCTCACCTGTATCAACAGAACTCTACAGGTGTTAGTGCATTTGCTCAAGTGTAGGCAGGACGCACCACATCGTCAGGCTATCTGTATAAAGTCACAAATGGGGAACTGATAGACTGTAGTGCTCAGAACCAAAGGCCCTTATACAACTGAACTCATTGCCTTTTTATGAGAAATATTACAGCTAGTTTTGAACCTGCTTTGGTCTAGAAAGTGATGACTAACAAAGAGATGCAGGATTTGGGGAACTTTGGAGACCTTTCCAAGTGTGTTTTCAATGAAGTTAGAGAAGTGACTAGAAGAAACCATTAAAAGAGTAAATACAGAATACACTTTGAGAGGTTTCATGCTAAGAAAAAGACTGGGGTTTTTAAAAAGATAAGACAAAAGGACTGTGGTAAACTAGAGCAGACCTACTCACACTGTAGAAGTCGTGGAAGATGAAGTCAATGGGAAGGCACAGATTGAAAATGCAAGAGAGGAATGTTGGGATTCCGGAGAGAGTTAACAAAAACCTCTTTCTTCATCTGCATTCAGAACCAACTGTGTATACACATGGGAATCACAGAAATGGAGATCAAAATATATTAGCTTTCTTTTTTTTGATATATTTTATTGATTTTTTACAGAGAGGAAGGGAGAGGGATAGAGAGTTAGAAACATCGAGGAGAGAGAAACATCGATCAGCTGCCTCCTGCACACTCCCCACTGGAGATGTGCCCGCAGCCAAGGTACATGCCCTTGACCGGAATCGAACCTGGGACCTTTGAGTCTGCAGGCCAACGCTCTATCCATTGAGCCAAACCGGTTAGGGCTATATTAGCTTTCTTAATGTTAATGACTACTGGACACATAGTCTTAGATGTGGAGAAATGTAGGCTTGCTGGCATAACTGTTCAACCATAGGCCTTACCCTCTAAGCCAAGTCCCATACTGTAGATCAGAAAGCAGACCAGACTGATTCCAGTGAACAGGCTGGGAACATGTTGTAAGGGGCTGAGTCTATCATCGCAGTTGCTTTTGCCATTTCACCAGTCAGATATTACCCTTCTTTAGAGGAAATTAAGAGAGTAAGGGATATAAAAGGAGGCCACATGGAAATAGGAAGAATGGTGCCTCGGTGACCCCTTATCAAGAAAGAGTGAAGGAGGGAAAAAGGATGAGCATGAGAAAGACAGCCTAATTGATTTTTATATAATTCTAAAAAGATTATTCCTAGGGATTAGGTAATACGATTTTTTTACTTGTGTCTTTCTTTTTTCACTTCTTAGAGAACTTTTTTACTTTTTTGGGACTCATCATTCATATTGAATCTATAATAATAAAAACGTAATATGCTAATTAGACCAGACAGCCAAATGACCTTCCAGACGTCATTCCAGACATCCTTTGGACAAAGCCATGGTGGCAGGGGCTGAGATAAAGGCGGTTGGGGGTGATTAGGCAGGCGAGTGGTTAGGGGTGATCAGACAGGCAGGCGAGTGGTTAGGAGTGATCAGCCAGGCAGGAAAGTGGTTAGGGGCAATCAGGCAGGCAGGTGAGCAGTTAGGGGCAATCAGGCAGGCAGGCAGAGGCAATTAGGGGTGATAAGGCAGGCAGGCGAGTGGTTAGAGGTGATGAAGCAGGCAGGCAAAGTGGTTAGAGGTGATGAGGCAGGCCAGCAGTTAGGAGCCAGAGTTCCCAGATTGCGAGAGGGATATCTAACTGCCAGTTTAGGCCCTAAATCATCCCCCGAGGGGTTCCAGATTTGAGAGGGTACAGGCTGGGCTGAGGGACGCCCCCATGCATGAATTTTGTACACGGGGCCTCTAGTAATAAATAATTGACTCTAATTGTTCAATATTGTTGCAAATGTGTATAATGAGGAAAAGTGGTGAATTTATGTCTTGTTTCATATAGTGGAAAGGCTGAGATCCTCCTGAAGAGTAGATATCAGTATATCTGAGTTGTTAACTAGGATTTGTAAACCGTCTTTGATAGAGGCAATAGTTTGGTAATCAATTAAATTTGAAAAGTTAGAGATTGATAACCGGGGAGATATAACCAAACAATTCATTGAAGATTTTCACATGTAAATGCATATACATTATACCTCAACAAATAAAAACTATTAGGAGATACTTATTGAAGAGCATATCATCAGCGAAGGCATTCTGAGGAAGAATATAATCATTATGATCAGATGTAAATTCAACTTCACAGTTTGAATGGATTAATATCTTCAATTAAAGGCAATAAATATCAATGATATTTCCTATTGCTATATTGATCTATATAGGAGCTCTTAGGATAGTTCAAACTTTAAATATAAAATTGTAAAAAGATTTAGTTTTCTCACTTCATAAGAAATTATACTAAGGTATGAGCACACTGTTTATTATAGTTAAAAAAATTGTAAACATTATTATAAATTGTTTTATAAACATCCGCTGATTTGCTGGCATGTATGAACCAACATATTAAACTTAATATAATTATATAATAAATACTGATGTCAGGCTTATTTTATAATAAAAATAAAAGCAATTGAACACAGACAATTAATTAAAATATAAGGTAAATATATTTTATTAAACTTATTCTCATTCCAGATCCTGTGAGAAATAAAATATCTATTGTAAATAAGAAAGCAACCTCTTTCTTCTTATTTATTTATGTACTGATATTGTATATAAATATGCATTTATCATGGATAAACATGTAAATCATCTATCTTTTATTGAGGACTTTCACTAAAGACTCAGTTCTGCACCTAGGCATGCACAGGTGCCTGGATACAATAAAATAAGGACTATACCCTCAAGGATTCATAGTGGGAAGACAGAAACAGAAACATAATTATAATACAATGTTAAAATGCGGTCAGAGTTATGTACTTAGGGAGAAAGTACCAAGTCCTATAAAACAGTTTTAGCCCAAGGAAATTAACAATGGTTATGGCCGCAAAAGTGAAATGTATATCAACTTTGAAAACAAAAATCAGTGTTAATTTCTATAAAACTTATAACTCATGGTAACTAAAGTTTAAATGTCTCATATTTTAAATTGGCCATTCTCAATTTAAAATAGAGACTGCGGAGTCTCCATCTTTTTTGTTTATATCTGTATTTATCCGCGCACATGAGGCAAAACACTCCAAGTAAAAGAAAAAGAAAGTTAATATATTTTTGTCAAATGTTTTCTCCCTCAAAGTTCCCAAATAATTGCCTGATAATGATTTCAGGTTCCAAGGGCCTCTTTGTAGAATGCCAGTGGGCACGACGCTGCCCACAGTTGTGTGAGGACCTGACAGCTCTCGGATACACTTACTGTCAGACACAAACCAGACACTGCACCATCTGCTTTGCTTCACGCTGATCACTCACTTTTTAGGGTAGATAACATCCACAGAAACTATAAACAGATCATATATTACATGATAATTATCCTTCCTGAAAGATAACAAAAAAGAAATCCATTATTTCACTTACTCCCAAGCGTTTGAAATTCAACAGATAAGCAGCATTTGTCCAACTAAGAAGTAAATATCAGCTCATACGTTTTAAACATTCAACTTGTGAAATCTGGGAAAAATTCTCATACAACAACGTTCCTGAAAGTGTTTTTGTTTGTAACACAATATCAAACAAGCCTAAAGTCAGCAAAGATAAATACAGTTTTTAAATGTACTAGACTCTCCCACTGACACATTGTGGAAAGAGAATATATGGCACACTAGACGTGCTTCTACTGTGTCATGATATGGGTTCCTGTGATTACAATGTGATCTTTTGTCTCAAAAATGTGATTTTTATTATGAAAATGTAGAGAAAACACATCAATGATCTATTTGCCAAAAATAATATTTTAAGAAGTAAGATGCCCTCAACCATACAACCCTCATAGTAAACGTTTGAGGTTTTGCAGCCTGTCCATTTAGGGATGATTTTGAGGCAATCAAGGTGATTTGCCACCTTATCTTATGTAATGTCCCTACTCATTCTAACTTCAAAGATGTCTTGGACCTTGATCATAAATCACACAGCAAAAGACAGTGTTTATAGAACACTCCCCTTTTTTACAAAGATGTCTTCAATTTTCTCTCTCTTACCCTTCGTAGGAGCATTTTTACCAACAATCATACTGGTATAGTGACAAGATCCTGTAACAAAAATTCCTGATTATTTAACTCCATGGCCCAGATCTAAATTCTCTTTCCTTTTCACTCTATACTGTCTGTGTTGTCAACTGTACCCATGTCCAAATCTTTAATAATAACCTTGACAGATAACTTATGAGTTAATAGCTCCAGTTCCATGCATTTAACCACTTAATGTCTCACAAACATATAAACAAACTTGATCTCAGTATTTGTTTATCTTCTAATGGTCCTGTGTTTCCTAGTTCAGCATCACTCAGCCAATAATGAAACACAGAAAACTAAGAGTTATGCCATTTAATATATGAAAGAATGAATTGACAGCAATACTAGTAGGTTCCTGAGAAGGTGGATGGGAACAGGATTTCAGCCATAGGGTAAAATTGGCCTAAAGTAGGAAGGGTGGAAAATTCCTTTATTATAGTAAGCGTCATGTTTGGTGTCAGAAAAATGAAAAAGTCTCCTTCTGATGGCTTTTATTTTCACTGGAAATTACAACATAAACTGTCCTACTGAAAGTGAAGAGAAAAACAGTTTGGTTGAAACTTTGATGAGAGACCAGAGAAACATGGTGGAGATGCCAAGTAAATTTCAAGGGCCCCTTTGAATATGCAGATGATTAATTTATAATGAAACAAATATTTCCTGTGGTTGCAAATGTCTCCATCAGAGCTCAGTGATGGTGTGTGTTGTAGAAGAATAGGGAGGGTAGAAGAAGAGGGATAGGTGTAGGTTCAGAATCTCTTCTCCATGATTTCAAATTCCAAAATTTCCTGAGAATCATTTCTTTTTCCAAATTCTTTTCCTAAAAACCAATGATCTGAATGAAATCATTCATAGTCTCTGTCTATTCAAGTCAGAGTGAATATAACACATTTTTTATGTAACTTTATGTTACAATATGAAGTACTGCCTTAGACCCTGTTAGAGATGTTACATTTTTTTAAAAAATCTGAATTCTGATTCCATAATTAGTTTGATGAGTTCTGATAAAAGGTTGTAGTTTAAGCATAAGCATTTATTTAGGTTTGGAATTTTGTTCAAAAGCTTAATATTTCATAAGTTTGGGCAACCTAAACTCAAGAATGATGCTATATGCGTGCTGAAAATAAAAATGCAAATTAAGTTGTGTATGTAAGTTTTATTTACTATTAATTTTATGAGGAAATAAAGCAACCTTTTGGTACATACCCAAACGCAATGTGACCAAAATTTGATTGGAAATGTTTTTGCAAGTGCCAATTTGGCTCAGTAAAATTAAGTGATTCAAGGTGGCTCTACAATTCTCTTTTGTGTTATGATTGAGAATTGATTCAGATAATGGGAGCATTTATCTTTCATCACTTAACTGTTTACCTAATGTTTTGATTATTATTTCTGTATGAAATAATAGTGGCTTAAAATCTCAACACATTACTTTTCAAGGTTTTTCTGGGTCAGGATAGAGAGTTCAGCTGGGTAGTTCTGGCTTGGGGCCTCATGATATTCATTTAGCTGGAGCTGGAGTGGTGAGGCCTGGAGCACTGGACTCTGGCTGCAAGCCTCTTTGTATGTAGTCTCAGGCCTTCTCCTTCTCCGTATGGTCTCACAGTGTGGCTGATTGGGCTTCCTCACAGCATGGCGGCCCATGGCTCTCGCACAAAGGTTTCAATAAGCAAAGTATTTTTTAAAATAAGTGTCCCATTCTTGTCCCTTCCTAGCTTATGTCATCCATTCTGGAATATGACAGTTATGCATAAGCACTTAATTGCTACTATGTCACAACTTGCAGGTCATCACTGATTATAGGATGCATTGTAATTTCAGAGATGTTAGAACAGAAGAAAGAATTATATGCATATTAGAATCAAGCAATTTGGTAAATAGTTAAATACCTTCTTGATTAAGATCTATTTCAAGTGCCAGATTTTTACATCCATAAAAGCAGCTCTCATATGCTTGGACTCTTCATCTCATTCCTGTAGCCAGGGTTTTGGCTCAACCTTTTTCACTGGGGATATTATAGCAATATTTATCTGATAGGCCTCCTTCCAGATCAATCTCCTATTGTAGAGATTCTGATTATATACCGGTTTGGCCATCAGGTACAAGAAATGAGCTGACACCTCTGCTTGCTTACCAGGAACCAGAGAAAATCAAAGGGAAACTTTTTTCATCTGCACCATACCTAGCAGGTCAAAAAACTGCCTGAGTCTGCCACGGCACACAGCAGATGAAGCTTTTTTCCATGAGATTGCATAAATATGCTATTTCACCTCATCGACTGCCATAGCACCAAAAGCAGCCCCTGTGTCTCCCTTAACATGCAGCATTCTATCCCCTCTCTGGGTCCCCACAGTTGTTGTGGCTGCTTGTCATTCTTCCAGGCATTTCACCTCTTGGACTCTCTTGTCACACCACTAGTATGTGTAATTGTTTGCACCTCTTTTTATATACATCAGGACAAGAATCCAGCCCCAGAGGTGAAGACAAGACTTAGTGATGAGTGCTCAGCTAATGATGGGAGAAGAGCTCTCCAAAATCCTGTTATCAAAGCTCAGCCCAAGGTCATACTTAATGTAGGAACGAGTGTGAGCTATGAAAAAGGTTTCCATTCCTCCCGGTAACACAGGGACCACAGATTGAAACAGCAAGAGCCAAACTCTGGAAAGGAGGACTGGGAAAACTGGAGGCCAGTGAAGGATGTGATAAATACTAAGACAAAAGAAGAAATGTGAGGTAATTTAGCTTTGGGAAAAGTAAGGAACTGAGCACAAGGCCTCCAGCTGCTAATCCAGTGCTGTACTTACTGGGTATATTAGTCGGTTCAGGCTGCTATTACAAAATTCCATCAACTGGTTGGCTTATAAGCAACAGATGTTTATTCATCACAGTTATGAAGTCTAGAAGTCCTAGGTCAGGGTGCCAGCATGGTTGAGTTCTGGTGAGCATCCTCTTTGAGGTTTCTCACATGGAAGAAATAATAGCTAGCTTGCTCCCTGGACTCTTCTTATAACTAATCCCATCTGTGAAGGCTCAACCCTCATGTTTATCTCATATTTACCTATCCACCTCTCACACATCCCACCTACAAATACCATCACTTTAGGGACTAGGGCTCCAACATATAAATGTTAGGGTTATAAGCGTTCAGCCTATTGTACTAGGCCAGTGGTTGGCAAACTCATTAGTCAATAGAGCCAAATATCAACAGTACTTCTTCAAAATAGACTCGCCCAGGCCAAAATCCAACTTCTGCGCATGGGCCATGAAGTTTCAATCACACTGTACGTGCGCGCCCACACGTGGTATTTTGTGGAAGAGCCACACTCAAGGGGCCAAAGAGCCGCATGTGGCTCAAGAGCCGCAGTTTGCCGACCATGGTACTAAGCAATTATTTGTTGAGTAAATGAAATTTGAAATTCTTAACATTTGGCATGAAAAGATTTAGATAATAAGAAGAAAACAATAAATACCCAATTTTATGTTAGAGAAAGGTATTGAGCACATTGAAGAGTGTTCCCCTGAAAATCATGTCCACCTGAAATCTCAAAATGTGGCCTTAGTTAGAAATAGGGTCTTCACAAATATAATTCACTCAGGATCTCATGATGAAATCTTCCTGGTTTTAGGATAGGGCCTAAATCCAATCACTGATGTCTTTATAAGAAGAGGGGACACAGGAAGGTACTCAGAGATTAGTGATGCTGCCACAAACCAAGGAACACCAGATGAAGGATGAGGCCATAAGCCAAGGAATGCAGGTGGCCTCAGGCTAGAAAAGGCAAGGGAATCCATTCTTCCTGCAGTCTCCAGAAGGAATGCAGCCCTGCCAACACCTTGATTTTAGGACTTCTGATCTCCAGAACTGTAAGATAATAAATCTGTGCTGTTCTAATTTACTTAGTATGTAGTCATTTATTTCAGCAACAATAGAAAATGAATATAGAACAGTTAAGAAATTTTCCCAATAACCTTCATCTGGAAGGTGCACCTGAACCCCAGGTCTCTCTTTAATACCAAGCTTCTCATATTAGCAGTGAGAAAATCACATCCAGAAAAAAGACCAATCCATACTAGGAAAAGGGAATTGCCTCAGTTTACTCTACTGGAATTACACATTACTACATGCACAATAAGAGTGAAAAAAATTGCCAAATAAATATTTGTGAATGATAAACTACCACCTGTTCCTAAAGGCAAATAGAAAAAAAAAAATTCATCAAATTTTATTAAGTTTAAATTCGGGCCAGATGTATATTATTTTCTTGTGGACTTAAATTTGACCACCATCCAAGATTGTTTCAGTGTCTTCTCTTATAGTAGGCTTATTTCCAAAAGCAAATGAAAATTACAGTTTTCCAACTCTGTATTACTTGTCACAAAATATATCTTTCTGCATTTACATTAAAAAGATTAA
The DNA here is from genome assembly GCF_963259705.1 of Myotis daubentonii. Taxonomy (NCBI): domain Eukaryota; kingdom Metazoa; phylum Chordata; class Mammalia; order Chiroptera; family Vespertilionidae; genus Myotis; species Myotis daubentonii. Next base: position 10,520,147 of record NC_081842.1, on the reverse strand, counting down.
AATTTACTCAAACTCTGGTAGCTCATGTTTAGCCTCAAACAACATAAACTTAAGAATTTTTCCCACTAAATTTTGTTTTATCTTTATTGTTAAAATCTAGTAGAAAAATATTCAATTCATAATTTATTTCTGAATTAAGTACTGTATTTTCAAGAAGATCTTAAAAACTTCAACAAAAAGACATTTGGATATGTAAGCATATTTTTTATTAAAAAGTGGTATTCACATTATTTTGATTTCATTATCTATAAAATACCAAAGTATATATTCCTTTTTTACAGGCAATGACTTTGTATGATGCATGAGAGCACATTATGTATAAGATACTGTCTCAGATCTTACAAGGGAAATAGATTCATAGTCCCTGTCTTCCAGGAGCCTGGGTAGGAAATAAGAATACATACTCAAGCTATGGCTAGTAGGTAAATCTCTGAATCTAACAAATGCCCAAATGCACTTTACTCCCTCTTCAAGCCATTCCCCACAGTGCAAGTGTCATGACAGATATCTTTCTTTCTTTATTTTTTTTCCTTCTTTTTTTTGAAAGGTTTGGTGAGACTACGTTGAGTAGTTGGGCAATATATTTAACCTCATTCAGTAAGCCTGAGTTTCTCACCTGTAAGGTCAATATAATAATACTAGAGGCCCAGTGCACAAAGGTTGGTCCCTCAGCCCAGCCTGCACCCTCTCCAATCCAGGACCCTTTGGGGGATGTCCAACTGCCAGTTTAGGCCTGATCCCACAGGGGATCCCACAGGGATCAGGCCTAAACCAGCAGTCAGACATCCCTCTCTCAATCCAGGACTACTGGCTCCTAACCACTCACCTGCCTCCCTGCCTGCCTGATTGCCCCTAACAACCTCTGCCTGTCAACCTAATTTCCCCTAACCACCCTCCCCTGCCAGCCTGATCACCCCCAACTGCTCCCCCCTGCCAGCCTGATCACCCCCTAATTGCTCTCTCCTGCGGCCTGATCACTTCCAACCGCCTCTGCCTCGTCCCGGAAGGACGTCTGAAAGATGTCCAATAGATGTCTGGTCTAATTAGCATATTACCCTTTTATTAGGATATATAGACCTAGCCTGTTCTCCACGCCTATCGGTGCTTCAGTTTTCTTAAATATGGGGAAAGTTGTTTTAAAAATCAATTTAAGCAACTGAGTTTTGGCAGGAGATTCACTTGTAGGATTTATAGTATTAGCTTTCAAGTCAGGGCTCTGTGATGATACTTTTAGTCTTCAGACACTTTCAGTCCTTAACATCAAGTTCAAGGCTCTGCTCAAGAAGGAAAAGGTCAAAAAAAAAAAAAAAGAAGAAGAAGAAGAGAAGGAGGAAGAGGAAGATGAGGAAGAAGAAGAAGAACTCTGAGTCTCTGAGCCCCAGATATGCTTGATGTACTAAAGTATGCCCTGGTCATGCATAGAAAGGCAGTTATACTCCAGTGTGCAACATTCAAGGCCATCACTTGATCATGGATCTCTAGGATTAATTAGGATTAGAGCTAAAATATTCCATGCTTTAAACATATAGCAGCGGTGCATTTGATTCTCCTTATTTTAAATAACACCATAAAAGGTAAATCTTCTCAGCAAATTCCTTCAACTTGTACTCTGCTACAAGTAAATCATTCTAAGCTTAATTGAAAGTGGATCGGTTTAACAATAACAAAAGCTTCCCTTTTATTGGATTTAAAAGGGAAGGCATCCTGTTATCAGTTACTTCTAATTCAAGTATCTTCTCCTTGCCCCACCCAGCTTCCTACCCCTTAAGCCTCTCTGTTTAATTCAAAGCAGGAAATTTCCTTAACAATAGCAGGAACTATTTAGATCAGACAGATTTATCCAATAACTGAGAAGTTGCAAAATAACTCCTTTTTTTTTTTTTGAGTTAGTATTTGGGCTTATTTTTCCATCATTGGCTAGAAAGAATGGGTACCCCTTAATTACCTCCATATCTGTCTTTCTGAAGAAAGATAAGCTGTACTCTGGACTAAAAGATGAGCTATCACTACTGATTGTGAACAATAAGCTAGACATTCTGGCAGTTTTGCTGAACAATCCTTCTGTAAATTCAAACAGACACCTTGGACTTGCTATGATAGACATGAACATTCATTAGGCAGAGTGGAAGGCCCTAATGCTAGGCTCTGCTAGACATAATGTGTATTGACCTTTTGACCTTAAGCACAAGCAGTCTGGGAGACTGGGAAGGAAAGCTCTTGGCGATTTAACTATAATAGCTTACTTAGGGATATGTCTAATTTTGGATGTGTTTTTTGCTGTATTTATTTACTTGGCAAGTCTTTGAATTCCATAAACGCAGAAGCCAGCCAGTCTGCCAGCACGTTTTACTTGACGGATTGTCTGTCTAACGTGTAACACTCTGAAGATCAGCATTTTTTGTGAGGTTGGGCAGAAGATAAAAAGATCTAGATTTAGTAGTCATTGTTACATTGTTACATGAACAAGTGGTGCCAATCTATAAAGATATAAATAGTAAAGGAATTGAGGCCAGAGAGGCAGGGGTGAAGAGTTGTCTAAACTGAAGCTATTTACACAACTGAATAAATCACTTGGAAATAGGTCAAGGTGAAGTCAGAGTGTTTAAAACAATTGTTTGTAACTTATCAAAAAGGTTTTCCTTCTCCTTCTATCAGTCAACCTCCCCATAAAAACCATTAAGATTTAAGAAAAATTCCACTCCTGGCAGTGGTTTCTGTTAGCTAAGTCTGAGGTTTTCCTAATAGTCTATAATTCTAGAAATATCAACTGGAAAGCAGTGATGCTTGGATAATGGTATTTTGGCAGGGTATAAATTTGTTGGATCTTTCAAGTATTTCTTTTTCTTTGTCCTGTACCTATTTGGGCTATGCAGGAGATTTTTATTGAAAATGTCATATTGTTGTTAATGTTATTATAATCCTTTCTTACTATAGTTGTAATCAACTCTCAATTTTGAGAGGTTTTCATACTATAAATAGAGAAACATAAATTTGGATTCTATAGATTATCACATGCAAGTGTGGACTGTACATCAATTAAAGACTTAAATGGGAATGGAAAACAGTAAAATTCATGAAAAAATGTAATAGACTATCTTTGAGGCAGGATCATGAGAAAATAAATTTAAAAATACCCAAAATCCAAATACAAGGCAAAAAATAAAATTTTATTACATCAAAATAAAATTTCTAGTCAATGAATCACACCATAGGCAAAAAGCAGACACCAAAATTACAGAAGATACTTGAAATTTTAAAACAGATACTTATATAATAGAATTTTCGATATGTAATAGGAACTATACATAATAAAATTGTATATATAAAACAAAGTTCTATAAATCAATAAGAAAATTGATAAGACATCTATAAAAAAAGCAAAAATTATGAATGGGCTATTTTTAGAAATAAACTAAAAAATACATAAAGAGATACTCAAAATTATTGGATTATAGTAATGAGACAAATTTAAATTAAAACAAGATTTCATTTTGTACTTTTTAGGAAGCTAAATAATGCCATGAATTGGTAAGAATCCTGGTATAGAGGAGCTCTGGTGAACAGTCATTTTGGAGAACAAAGCTCTCTCCATAGAATAGAAAGGTGATAGTCTGCATAACACCATAAATCTATACTAGGTATATAGCTCAAAGATATTCTCATACAGGTTGTTAGGGGACATGCTGTGGTGTTTATTGCAGTGGTAGAATTTGGAGGCAACTAAGGAGTCCACCACTGGGAGAATGGCCAGGTGAAAATGGGATGAGTGGACACCATACAATACCATGCAGTGGTTACGCATGATGGATTCATGGTATTCAAACACCATGCTTGGATCTTAAAAACAGTTTTTAGTGAAAAATAAACACAAACCATGAAAAGTAATAGAAGTATATATGAACACAATGAATTTACATAAATTAAAAGTACATGAACAACAAGCCCTAGCTGGTGTCTTCCAGTTGGATGGGCATTATCCCATGCATCAAAAGGTTGCTGGCTCAATTCCTAGTTAGGGCACATGTCCAGGTTGCCAGCTTGATCTCTCAAAGAGGTCATGCAGGAGGCAATCAATTGATGTCTTGCTCTCACATCAGTGTGTGTGTGTCTCTCCCTCCTCCTCCTCCTCCTCCTCCTCCTCCTCCTCCTCCTCCTCCTCCTCCTCCTCCTCCTTCTTCTTCTTCTTCTTCTTCTTCTTCTTCTTCTTCTTCTTCTTCTTCTTCTCCTCCCCCTCCTCTTCCTCCTCCTCCCCCCTTTGGAGACACTCTCCATAAAAACATATATGCACATATAACCTCCTTGTTATGCCATATGTATGTTAAAATTTAAAATCAGCTCATTGACCATTAATAGTTATTTATCACCCAAACTGATTTGCTTTTTTTCCTTATTCTTTCTTTTCAAGCTAGTAATATTATTATACATATAGCAACAGCATTGGATTGATTTTTTATTTTATTTGTCTTGACTTGTCTAAGGCTCTGGAATATTTTATAATCAAATTTACAGATATGTTCTAAGAGACATGTCAAGAGAGCTCATGTATGACCTATTCTAACCTTTTGTTCTTCCATTTGAACAAAGATCACTTTTTTAAATTATATTGGAAGCTACTGCTGAAAATTCTTTTTCCTTGACAGTTTCTTCTTAC